>NW_024070205.1:28334521-28340164 GCF_014754425.2 Oryx dammah
AAGTAAAGTCGCTCAGTCTGTCGACTCTTAGCAGCCCACCAGGCTCCTCCATCCATGGTATTTTCCAGGCAAGAGTACTGGAGTGGGTTGACATTGCCTTCTCTGATAGCTGTTGACTTTGGACAAACACTCTATTTCCAATTTGAGGTTGAAATGAGATAATGCAGGTAAAGTGTTTAGCACAGCACCTGGCATATACAAAGATGATGAAGGGTTACGTTTAACGGATGGTATTCTTCACTCCCAGTTTTTCTTATTGTTTCAAGATCCTCTCCACCCATAAAATTCAGGCAGCTGTTATCATAGGTCTGCAGGAAGCGATGACACAGCGAATAAAGAGCTAAAACAGTCCCGGCTTTTGAATTTTGAAAGCCTAGGAAGTCAGGGAAACAGAATGGACAAGTGTGTGCAGACAACAGAACAGCTTGAGGGGAGGGGCAGGGGGGACAACCCAAATGCTGGACTAGCAAGGCTTCCTGCCTCTTAAGACAAAAATAAAACTTCCCAGAGCAGGAGGAAGGCGAGTCTGAAAGCAAGCAAGACAAACCGAGAATAAGGGCCCCGGGCTGTGTCCCATGGTGTCTCTTTCCCTGTGGAGCCAGGGAGGGCAGTAGAACCTTAGAATAGTAGGTTTTATCTGGCAGGTATATCTGAGTTCTATAATGTTTCTCTGCACTAGAAAGGGCAGGAGAAAAATCGTCCCGGGGGACCCAAAAGTGGCAGAAGTATGGAAGAATGTGGGTTACCATCTCAAGTGTTTACATGGACCGGCAGTTTTTATAAATGAGTGAATCCAGACTGGATGCATAATAGGAAATCTACAGTGAATCACATGCCTGGTCTAAAAGAGCAGCCGTGACACAGTTCCAAGATTGTTGCCGTATTGGGACCAATGCTCAGAGCCCTCAGCTCCAGAAAGCTAGATCCTTATGTGGAAACTCCTAAATTTATAAAGACTGGCAACTAATTTTTTTTGTAAAAAAAATTTTGAAAATGTGCTATTTCTTTTTTTCTTTTTTTTTTTCCCTTCCACTTATATTGAGATACAATTGACAGGGACTTCCCTGGTTGTCCAGGGGCTAAGACTTTGCCTTCTAATGTAAGGAATGTGGGAGCTAAGATTCCACATGAGTTGGGGCCAAAACACCAAAACATAAAACAGAAGCAATATTGTAACAAATTCAATAAAGATTTTTAAAATGATCCACATCAAAAAACCAAAAAACTTTAAGAAAAAAAATTTTTTAAAGATACAATTGACATACAGCAATGGATAAGTTTAAGGTGTACAGCATATAATGATTTGACTTACATAACCATGAAATGATGCCCACAATAAGTTTAAGGAACATCCATCATCTCATGTAGACACAAGGAAATACATTTAAAAAAATACTATATAGGCCAAATCAAACCTATCTGTGGACTATATACGGATCAGAAGATGCCAGGTAGGGGCTGGTCTCCCTGCCAGGTTTTCCCTGGGCCCATCATGGGGTGGGAGTTGGGATGAGGAATGGCTCAGTGGGGCTTTGTGGGGACCAACAGCTGGCAGCCAGTCTAGGTGGAAGGCATTGGCCCCCGATATGCTCCTAGAGGGGGGTGAGTGGGGCAGCGCTACCCAAGGCTCTCAGAAGCAACCCCAGCAAAGAGGGGAGGTGAACATGTCTGCACCTGGCAGAACAGGGGCTTGTAAAATAAATTAGACTGAGTCATGGAGAAATAATTCCATTTCCTGCCAGCTCCAGTTTGCAGTCTGAGTCTCATCTCCTCTGGTGATTTGTATCAGCCAACCAGAGGTATAGATTGGTATAGCATTTAAAGACACAGTTTTCTATAACAGGTTAACCTGGGGTATCCTGTAATGCACATTAATGAAGTTTCCTTTATGTACATTTGGGAAGGTCCCCTGGAGGAGGAAATGGCAACCCCCTCCAGTATTTTTGCCTAAAGAATCCCATGGACAGAGGAGCCTGGTGGGCTACAGTCCATGGGGTTGCAGAAAGTCGGACACTGCTGACCAACTAATACTAATACTATGCTGTTTGTGGGTTTGGGGTTTTTTTTTGAAAATTCTTTTCTTCCTTATGTCTCTATATATTCGTTTCGTTTATTTATATATTATTTGGGTTAAAATCTTTATTTCAAAGTAATTAGATTCACAGGAAAAAATTTTTAAAATATTTGTATTTAATTATTTATTTATTTGGCTGCTCTGGGTCTTAGTTGTGGCATGTGGGATTTTTAGTTACAACATGTGAGATCTAGTTCCCTGACCACGATTGATCCTGGGCCCCCTGCATTAGGAGCATGGAGTCTTAGCCACTGGACTGCCAGGGAAGTCCCAGAAAGGTTTTTCATGTTTTTTTTGTTTTGTTTTATGTACAGGAAGATCCTGTGTGTTCTTCACCCAGCTTTCCCCAGTGGTAACCTTTTGCATAATTATAGTATAATAGCATAGTCAGGAAGGTGACATTGGTACAATCCATAGAGCTTACTCAGATTTCATGTTTTACATGTATTTGTGTGTCTGTGATTCTATACAGTTTTATCACACGTGTAAATAAATATGATCACATGTGATCAGTCAAGATCTAGAAGGCTTTCATCACCAGAAGCTCCTTTATGTAACCATTCCCTCAGCCTGTCCCCTCAGTTTAGTTCAGTCACTCAGTTGTGTCCGACTCTTTGCGACCTCATGGACTGCAGCACGCCAGGCTTCCCTGTCCATCACCAACTTCTGGAGCTTGCTCAAATTCATGTCCATCGAGTTGGTGATGTCATCCAACCGTCTCATCCTCTGTCGCGTCTCATCCTCTGTCGTTCACTTCTCCCCCTTCTCCTCTCCCCTATCCCCTGCCAATGACCTTCATCTGTAATTTAGTTATTTTAAGGATATTATATCAATGAAATCATATAGTATGTAACCTTTTAAGACTGGCTGTTTCTACTCAACATGATTCCTTCAGCTCTGTCCAAACTGTTGCATATTATGGAGAATTTGTTCATTTTGATTGCTGCATGGTATTCCATGGTCTGGATATACTACAGTTTAACTATTCCTCTATTGAAGAACATTTAGATTGTCTCCAGTTTGGGGTTACTATGGATCCTTAATGAATTTAAAGCTAGTTTAGGAAATGTCAGCCAGGGCAACTGTCTTCTGAGTTTGGACCGGGTACAATGTTTTCTCTGGCCCCTTAGTCATAGAATTTTGCACAGACTTTCATTGGAAGCCCTAGGAGGAAGGCAGGGCAGAGATTCATTCAATAGACACAATTTTCTTGAACACTTACTATGTACCATGCATCATTCTAGACACTAGAGTTACAGTAGTGAATGAAACAGGTTAAGACCCCTTTCCTTATTTATTATTCCCACTACACATAGATGAAAACTGTGATCTGTTCACAGTCACACAGGTAAGAAATGTCAGAACTGGACTTGAACCCAGGTCTTCTGATTTCTGGGCCACTGCTTTTCTGATTATATTTCTCTGTTATCAGACATCAATATCAGGGCAAAAAGCACATGCTGGAAATGTATGTAATGTTCTAAACAGCAGTTCTTAACTGGGGTTGATCTACCCGCAGGGACATTTGACACTGGAGTCATTTTTGGTTGTCACAGCTTGAGAGAGGGTAGCTACTGGCATCTAGTGGATAGAGTCTCAGGGAGGCAGCTAAACATCCTACAGTGCCCAGGACAGCACAAAACTCTGGTCTCAAGAGCCATGAGTCATGGACAAAGATAACAGTCACCCAGGCAACAGTGTCATATTGAATTTCCACCCAAGCAGACACAATTATGTACTTGACAAGCTTGGTTAGAGCAGGTTGGAGGCTGATGGGGGGATGCTTTATGAAGTAGCTACAAAGAACCACCACCTCCACCGTCTCAGTACTGGGAGGCTTTTCTGCAGGAAACGAGAGTGCAGTGAGAGCTGAAACGGTGAAAGACAGAGACTTCTGGGTGGGCTGCCTAAAAGAGGATGCAGAAGGACTTCCCTGGTGGTCCAGCGGCTAAGACTTCACAGTCCTTATGCAGGGGCCCGGGTTCAATCCCTGGTCAGAGAACTAGACCTCGCATGGCACAACTAAGAGTTGACATGCCACAGTTAAAGATTCCGTGTGATGCAACTAAGATCCAGCACAGCCAAATAAATTAATTAATTAAATCTATATATATATTTTTTAAAAGATGGACTTCCTTGGTGGTCTAGTGGTTAAGAATCTGCCCTCCAATGCAGGGACACATGTTCGATCCCTGGTCTGGGGACATCCCACGTGCTGCAGGGCAAGTAAGCCTTACGCCACAATGAAACCCGAGCACATAGAGCCCATGCTCTTCAGTAAGAGAAACCACCACAATGAGAAGCCCTTGAACCGCAGCTAGAGAGTACCCTCTGTTCACTGAACTAGAGAAAGCCTGTGAGTAGCAATGAATACCCAGCACAGTCAAAAATAAAGAAAGAAGAGGATACAGAAAGGGCAGGAGTATTGTTTCTCTGCCCCATGCTTTGCCTCCTCTGTGTCTCCTGAAGGTCCTGGTTACCCTCCTTCACATAGAAACGTACAAGAGGGCAGAGCTCAACTCTCACAAAGGACCAGGCCTGGGCAGGGGGCAGCGACAATCTCATCTTCTCTGGCACCTGCTGAGGTGGCCTTGTTTCTGTATCGCATAAGACAGTTGTTCCCTCCTAGGCCTCCTGGAAGCCCTCTCTGGGCCCAGCTTCTCTCTCTCCTCTCCGCTTCTTCTGCCCTCTTGGGCACACTGGAGGCATCGGCAGGGCTTGGCAACCCCCTGCAAGACTGTCTTGGCCCCTCTGCCAATCACTCCATGTGACCACCCCCCTGCTCCCTTGCCATGTAGGGTAAGTGGAGACATTCTCCCAGGCTTGCCCCCAACCCACTCTCTCTCACCCAGACAGCACCGGGTTGCTGTTTCAGCCACCGCTCACTTCTCTGGAGACCCAGATAGAGCTCTGTCCCGCTACCTGAGCCCCCAGCCCACAGACCCCTGACCTTATCTGAGCTAGGGGAAATGGCTCTAGGGTCTCAGTCTCCAAACCTTTTTTTAATTACATAAACATTATACCCAGGGGCCTCCAGGACTTCCGTTTTAGAAACTCAAAGTTCACATTCTTGCTAACTCAAACTCCTGATTCTCAAAATTCACAAGTGTTTCTGCTGAACTAAGTTTTTCCCAAAGTAAAAGGCACCAAGATCTGGAAAGAGCAAAGGGGAGAAAAACCAATGTCACTAAGTATTAGCCCACTGTGGCAGCCTGGGCGAGATGAATGGGCCACTAGGACCCTGGCAGGTGTGGAAGACTTGGCTGTGCTCCTCCTGGGGACCCCTCTCCTCTAGGGAAGCTGAATCTCTGTCCCCAGGTTCATCTTTCATCTTCTAAACCTGAATCAAGGCGTCCCTCAGGGTATCATAAACACCACTTACATGAGAGCCAGGGTAGAGAAGTAGATGAGAGAATGGGCTCCAGGTATGTTGGGGTCATAGACAGATCCCACCACTTACCAGCTGAGTGAGCTTGATCAGGTCATTTAACTTCTCTGCATCTCGGTTTCCTCATCTATAACATGGGAGAACTATAGTATCTTCCTTATGTAGTTATGAGCATGATTAA
>NW_024070205.1:28340174-28506493 GCF_014754425.2 Oryx dammah
ATGGGAGAACTATAGTATCTTCCTTATGTAGTTATGAGCATGATTAAATGAGGCCGTTCAAAACATGGGAGAACTATAGTATCTTCCTTATGTAGTTATGAGCATGATTAAATGAGGTCGTTCAAAACTGGGAAAGGAATACATCAAGGCTGTATATTGTCACCCTATTAACTTATATGCAGAGTACATGATGCAAAATGCTGGACTGGATGAAGCACAAGCTGGTATCAAGATTGCCAGGAGAAATATCAATCACCTCAGATATGCAGATGACACCACCCTTATGGCAGAAAACCAAGAGAAACCGAAGAGCCTCTTGATGAAAGTGAAAGAGGAGAGTGAAAAAGCTGGCTTAGAACTCAACATTCAAAATTGAAGATCATGGCATCCAGTCCCATCACTTCTGGGGAAACAATGGAAACAGTGACAGACTATTTTCTTGGGCTCCAAAATCACTGCAGTTGGTGACTGCAGCCATGAAATTAAAAGACACTTGCTCCTTGGAAGAAAAGCTATGATCAACGTAGATAGCATATTAAAAAGCAGAGACATTACTTTGCCAACAAAGGTCCGTCTAGTCAAAGCTGTGGTTTTACCAGTAGTCAGGTATGGATGTGAGAATTGGACCATAAAGAAAGCTGAGTGCCGAAGAATTAATGCTTTTGAACTATGGTGTTGGAGAAGACTCTTGAGAGTCAATCGTAAAGGAAATCAGTCCTGAATATTCACTGGAACGACTGATGCTGAAGCTGAAATTCCAATACGTTGGCACCTGATGCAAAGAGCTGACTCATTGGAAAAAACCCTGATGCTGGGAAAGATTGAAGGCAGGAGGAGAAGGGGACAACAGAGGATGAGATGGTTGGATGGCATCACTGACTTTATGGACATGAGTTTGAGCAAGCTCTGGGAGTTGGTGATGGACAGGGAAGCCTGGCATGCTGCAGTCCATGGGGTTGCAAAGAGTCAGACACGACTGAGCAACGGAACTGAACTGAACTGAACTGAAATGAGACAGTACTTGTAAGTTGGGTAGAATAGTGCCTGGCATATAGTCAGTGCTCTGTGGCTGCTATAGTTGTTTACCCATCCTAGAGGTGAATGTTTTTCCTTGAAATCCAAGTCCCACAGGGCCCTTGTGTTTGCTGCTCATGGTTTCAAAGCAGTTAGTTAACGGGAATAGGGTTAGGACATCTGTACTTGGTCTCTGGCCCTCTTCCAGGCTGTTTGCAAAAGCTTCGAAAGGGTTCTCTTAGAGTCCTTTTGTTTTAAGAAATGGAAACTCATCAGACTAATTTAAGCAAAAAGGAAACTTGGTAAAACAGGAATACTGCTCAGCCTTAAGAACCAGAAGGCTGGCAGGAATTCCGGAATCATCTCTCTCTCACTCTCTCTGCAGAGGGTTTTTCTGCTTTGGCAAGTGCCAGCCCAAAGCAGAGGTCTGTGTAGACAGGTCAGATGGCCCAGAATGGAGCTGTACCGACGGTGGCTGCTATAGTGCCTGCTGGGGGCTACCAACCACCACTGACTTCCTCCTGTTGGCAGAGCCTTCATTTGGTTCAGGTGTCTGCACCAGCCCCAACTGACTCCAGGTACACTCTGAACATCTACTCCAGTCTGGAGGGTCCTCACTGTGATGGATTTAGGAGCGGGCATGTGACTCATCTGGGCTTCCCAGGTGGTACTAGTGGTAAGGAACCTGCCTGCCAAGGTAGGAGACGTAAGAGACAAGGGTTTGATCCCTGGGTTGGCAAGATCCCCTGCAGGAGGGCATGGCAACTCACTCCAGTATACTTGCCTGGAGAATCCCATGAACAGAGGAGCCCGGTGGGCTACAGTCCACAGGGCCACAAAGAGTCGGACCAACTGAAGTGACTTACCACACGTGCATGCATGCATGTGACCCAGCTCCAGGAAGGGAGTGATCAAGGAAGTTTGCTGGGAGTTTCTGGGAAAGGTTTCATCATTGACGGGAAAGGAACCCACCGGAAGAGACAGTGACAGAGCAGAGAGCCTGAGGCAGCATGAGTAACGAGGCTGAGCACATGAGAAAGGCCTGCACGATTATGAAGTCCCTGTGTGTCCTTGTCGAGGAGCCTGGACTTAATGCCAATGACAGAGGGCAACACTGCCCCATCTGTGTTTCACACTGCTGACCCTTCAATAGGGAGAATGGATCCAAGGGCAGAGCTTGGGAACAGGACACAGTTAGGAAGTAGCTGGATGAACTGACTGGTTATGAGATCTGGAGAAAGCTTTTCTGCAGGGTGGGGGCACAGAAGAATATGGGGTGAAGAGGAGAAAGAATTGCTAGTTCTCTGTGCTCAGGGGTCCCAAGAACCTGCACTCCAAGCCATATCTTCAACAGCTCCATTCTGGGCCATCTGACCTGTCTACACAGACCCCATTAAATTGGTAACTCAGGGAGATGTGTATTTCTTGAATGAAAAAATTTCAGGAAATGGATAAAATGGTTTTATTTAAACAAATGGTCCAAGGATCCAATTTCACTTTGTACTATATGAGCACAATTCCTCACTACACAGACCTGATTCAACCTTCAGAGAGGTTGGGCTGGTATGTCATAGATGATAGATGCACACAAGATACATCCTTTCCTGGTGGGTGTGAGCCACTCCAGGTGAAGGCCAGGCTACAAGTACCGGTTTGTGATTTTCCGCTGACTTTGGTAAGAGTCACAAGGTGAAGACATTGCTCAGATTCTCAGAGTTTATAAATGAGTAAAGGTGAGGAAAGGGGGTCACCTGCTTAGAACTGAGCAAGGGAAGAATGGCAGGTGGGGAAAGACCATGGCAAGAAAGAGAAGACACAGGGGCAGGCTAAGGAGGGTGTGTTCTTAGTGAACCATACAGGTGGTTCCTGGACCCTCTATTTTTCTAAGTTTTATTATTAAATATGTTGTTACTGAAAAAATAATAATTACCTCCCCATCACACTCACACACATGCATACACACTCCTCTCCTAAATTTCTAAGGATAATTATGTTTTGCTTTGGGTTGATCCCTCCTGAACAATTTTTATGCTCAATCAAATATATGTGTCCCCAGCTCTTTTATTTTTAAAAAGATTTATTTATTTATCTATTTTATTTTATTTTTTTTACTGTGATGGGCCTTTGTTGCTCCATGTGGGCTCTCTAGTTGCAGCAAGGGGGAGCAAGCAGGGGCTACTCTTCATTGCAGGGTGTGGGCTCCTCATTGCAGTGGCTTCTCTTGTTGCAGAACACAGGCTCTAGGCATGTGAGCTTCAGCACCTGCAGCACATAGGCTCATTAGCTGCACACTTTGGGCTCTAGAGCAAGGGCCCAGGAATTGTGGTGCATGGGCCTTATTGCTCCATGGCGTATGGAATCTTCCTGTAGCAGGGACTGAACCGGTGTCCCTTGCATTGCAAGGCAGATTCTTAACCACTGGACTACCAGGGAAGCCCTCTCCATCTCTTTCAAAAGCCATTTGTGTGGCATCAAAATGCTTGGTCTCTTGCTTTTCTCAGTTAACGATACATCTTAGATATTCGTCTCTGTGAGGTAACTCTAGCTCCTCTCTTCATGACTGCATAGTATTCCAGTATAAGCCTGGGCCGTAATTAATTTAGCATATCTCCTTTTGGTGGCATTTAGGTTGATAACAATTTTTCATCATTACAAATAATCATGAATGAAAATCTTTAAACACACCTTCTTAAGCACATGTGTGAGTTTTTCTACAAGATGATTGCTTCCTCTAGGTGGATTTTTTCAGCTTACTTTATAACAGACTGAGATCTGGTCACCAGTTAGAGATAGTCTAACACTTTAAATTAGTTACTTGTTCATTCAGGCAGAGCAAATGAAAATGAATGCCAGGGATGCTCAGAACAGTATGCAACCCTCCTAGAATCCAGACTTTCAGAGCCGGGCAGGCTAATGCTCCAAATGACTCATGTTCAGATACCACTGGTCCATTTATAAGGCACTTTTCCACATTTTGGCTCACCTGATTCTCATATTGGTCCTGAAAAATAGGTATTATTGGCATCACTCTGTTTATAGATGAAGAAACTGAGGCTCAGAGAGAATGAGATATCTGCCCAAGGTCACACAGCTCATAAGTGGTAGAGGATTCAGAAACCAGAGAGGTTTGATATAATCCTGCCTTCTTTCTAAATTCATGATACAGGTTGTATCATGGTGCCTCGTATGAGAAGAGCTTTACAGTGAATAGTTAGTTGAAGAGATGTGTGAAATAAGCATCTACCTACATGGCTGAGTTTGCAGGATTATTAGATTCTTACTGCTACTGTAATAAATTAAACATTATGGCACAGGACAACATGAGGTTCAGTTCAATTCAGTTACTTAGTCATGTCCAACTCTTTGTGACCCCATGGACTGCAGTATGCCAGGCTTCCCTGTCCATCACTGACTCCCAGCACTCAAACTCATGTCCATTGAGTTGGTGATGTCATCTAACCCTCTCATCCTCTGTTGTCCCCTTCTCCTCCTGTCCTAAATCTTTCCCAGCATCAGGGTCTTTTCCAGTGAGTCAGCTCTTCACATCAGGTGGCCAAAGTATTGGAATTTCAGCTTCAGCATCAGTCCTTCCAATGAATATTCAAGACTGATTTCCTTTACGATTGACTGGTTTGATCTTCCTGCAGTCCAAGAAACTCTCAAGAGTCTTCACCAATACCACAGTTCAAAAGCATCAGTTCTTCAGCAGCCAGCTTTCTTTATGGTCCCATTCTCACATCCATACATGACTACTGGAAAAACCATAGCCTTGACTAGAGGGCCCTTTGTTGGCAAAGCAATGTCTCTGCTTTTTAATATGCTGTCTAGGTTGGTCATAGCTTTAGTTCCAAGGAGCAAGCGTCTTTTAATTTTATGACTGCAGTCACCACCTGCAGTGATTTTGGAGCCCAAGAAAATAAAGTCTGTCACTGTTTCCACTGTTTCCCCATCTACTTGCCATGAAGTGATGGGACCAGATGCCATGATCTCCGTTTTTTGAATGTTGAGTTTTAAGCCAGCTTTTTCACCTTCCTCTTTCACTTTCATCAAGAGGCTCTTTAGTTTCTCTTTGCTTTCTGCCACAAGGGTGGGTGTCATCTGCATATCTGAGGTTATGATTCCAGCTTGTGCTTCATCCAGCCCAGCATTTTGCATGACGTACTCTGCATATAAGTTAAATAAGCAGGGTGACAATATACAGCCCTGATGTACTCCTTTCACAATCTGGAACCAGTCCATTGTTCAATGTCCATTTCTCACTGTTGCTTCTTGACCTGCATACAGATTTCTCAGGAGGCAGGTAAGGCAGTCTGGTATTCCCACCTCTTTAAGAATTTTCCATAGTTTGTTGTGATCCACACAGTCAAAGGCTTTAGCATAGTCAATGAAGCAGATGTTTTTCTGGAAATTTCTTGCTTTTTCTATGATCCAACAGATGTTGGCAATTTGATCTCTGAACATGAGGTTATTATCTGACAGTTCTAGAGGTCAGAAGTCCAAAACTGGTCTCACTGGGCTAAAATTTAGGTGTCAGCAGAGCTGTGCTTCTGCTTGGAGGTCTAGGGGAGAATCCATTCCTGACCCTTCTCAGCTTCTAGAGACTTCCCACACGCCTTAGCTCATGGTCCCCTCCTGCAAGAGGGAGCACTGCATTACTCTGACCTATGCTTTCAGCGTCACATCTCTCTGATCCTCTTGCCTCCCTTATAAGAACCCTTGTGGACGTCCCTGGTGGTCCAGTGGTTAAGAATCCACCTACCAACATAGGGGACATGGTTCAGTCCCCGAATGGGGAAGGTTCCACATGCTGCAGGTCAACTAAACCAGTGTGCCCCAACTACTAAAGCCCACGTGCTCTAGAGCCCTTGCTCTATAACAAGAGAAACCACTGCAAGGAGAAGCCCGCACATCACAACTAGAGAGTAGCCCCCGCTCACTGCAACTAGAAAAAGCCCAAGAGCAACAATGGTGCCCCAGTGCAGCCATAAATAAATAAATAACCCTTGTGATCTCGTGAGGTCCACCAGGATAATTCGGGACAGTCTCCCCATCTCAGGATCCTTAACTCAATTACATATGCGAGGTCTCTTTTGCCATGTAAGGTAACATATTCACAGTTCTGGAGATTAGGCTATAACATCTTTGGGCAGTCATTACTCTGCCTACCACACAGGGTTCCTAGCATAGCAGTTAAGAGCAAATACATACCTTGGTTCAATTCTTGGCTCAACTACTTGCTAATGGATCCAGGTATATAACTTCTCTGAGTCTTAGCCTCACTGAAAAACAGAAGTAATAGAATTCTCCTTCTAAGGCTGTTGTAGCAATTGGATAACACAGTGCTTGTAGAGCACTTGAAACATAGGGTTCAGTAGATGGTGTTACTGTCATCTTCCCCTCTGCCTATTATGGTAACAGTTAACAGAAACTCCACCTTTTGAGATTTATTTTTGTGGCTCTTTCCCCAAAGGCATTTCTCAGGCCCTTGTCAGCTGACAGGGGGATAAGGTGGTGGTTCCATTGTCAGGCTCTTCAGTGGGATACAGAGAACCTGGGAAGATTCAGAGACACTCACCACCTAGAGGGAAAAGGCTTGGAGGAGAGGGTGGCAAGGAGAAATACGCTTCCTTTGCCAGCTTCTGGCTTTTGCCTGTGGTTCAGCTTTGAGAGTTTCTCCAGCCTCTCCCCAGATTAGCCAGGCTGAGCCTGACTAAAAGGAACACTCTGAAGATGATATTCTCAGATAAACGAGACCTGCCCAGTTGGGTGTGCAGCAGAGCAGGGCGGACCCAGAGTCAGATCCTGGCATGGAAAAGTACTGAGGCCCTTTGCCTCTGGGTAGGAGCTAAAGCAGCTGTCTGAAATGATCACCCCCAGCCCAGGCCTCTCCAAAGTTAGTCTTGCAGAGTGAAATGAAAACCAGACCCCTGGTCTTATCTGAGGACTGTGTGACTGTTTCCCATCACTTCTTTGGAGCCTGGAAGGTTCCCAAATTCATTGTCTAAACTTTGCAATGGATACACACAGCTTTCAAATGGGAGCCTGTTGTACAGGTCCCTTCTCCACATGTGTTCTCCCCATTTGCTAAAATAATATTATTTGGAGCTTTCATTCATCCAGTAAATATTTATTAAGCACCTGCAGGGAGTCAAGCAAAGATGGTTGGGAGCACAGCAGTCCCTGTTCTCAGAAGAGGAGACTGACTTGTAAAGAATTACATCACTATACAGAGTGTGACAATGGTGTCTTCTTCCTGAGTGACAGACTGGAGACACAAGGGAACTTGTCTTAGGGCCCAGAGCATGATGGAGGATTTTTCTATAGTAGGGAGAGAAGAGGCTCTGGAGGGGACGAATTTGGTCAAGCTCCCGATACTCCTCATTTGCCTAAAGTGTGACTTTGGGCAAATGACCTCATCCCCTTAAGCTTCAGCTTTCTGTTCTATAAACTGAGCATAACCAATAACCATCTGCAGGGTTAAGGATTAAATAAGATGGTGCAAGGGAAGCGGGTGGTAACTGGGTTCTTGGTCCACAGTAAGTAAATGAAGAATACCACTTATTGATATACTTAGGGAGACTCATTACTGTTTCCTTAAATGCTTTTCCCTCCTCAAAATCACAAGACAGCCCCAAACTGACCTCTTTGTAGATGCTAAGGTCCTATCGAACTATTATCATGCATGTTAAGACCTGGAGAAGGGAACTGCCACCCACTCCAGCATTCTTGCCTGGAGAAGTCCATGGACAGAGGAGTCTGGCGGGCTACGGTCCCTGGGGTCTCAAAGAGTCGGCACGACTAAAGGACTAACACACACATATGCATGTGAAGAAGCAGCAATGGGGAAAAAATACCCACGTGAAACCACTCTGTAGGTATACACACATGAGAATCATGTGTACCTATGAAGCTGGCAGTGTGAAAGTGAACCTGATTGCAACTTCCACCAGGGTATGTTTTCCATCCTGGACAGGGCAGATTCCCAGTAGGAGGCGCCTTCTGTCCTCAGCTAGATTCTCTGACACCTGGACTATCAGCTTTTTTCAGGACTTGAACTTCAAAGGGCTGGACACTCGGAGAAAGGGACCCTGACCTGACCTCTCTTGGAAAGCAAAACAGTCTAAGATTGAAGGAGGAGGAGGACGGCTACCTGCGTTTAGAATCGGGCTGGGTCCCAGAAGCGCAGGTCTAGGGCAAACCTCCAGGTAGGAGGCAGAGGTGTCCTCCGAGCTGTGGTTCACCCTGCCCAGAACCAGGCCTCGGGCAGCAGCTCTGAAGATCTAAGCAGAGGCGGTCCACCCGCCTGCCGCCTAGTCGGCAGGACACCAACCGGAGCTTCCACGCGCAAGTTCTCGGCAAAGCTGGACACAAGACGTCAGCTGGGAACGCACGAGCCAGGGTACCCCCATCCCGGGCACGGGCGCAGGCTCCTGGTGTGAGCTCCACCCCGACCAAGGTTCAAGTATGCGACCCGGAGGGCGCTCAGGGGACCCGGGGTCGGGGGTAGGGGCAGGTCGAGGGCCTGAGATGACTCGCTTTTGAAAAACTCGCTTCCTCCTTTCCTACCTTCGCCCATCAGTCACCTTGCAGGGACCAGCCCTGGGAGGTGCGGGTGCCCAGACCCTGCCTGAGGGTGAAGAGGGAAGGGCAGCCTCCCCAGGAGGGGGCGGAGGAGGAGGGGAGGCGGGGAAGCCGGCGCACCAGCTGGCCAGGTGAGCGCCCCACCTGGAAAGGCGCGGCGGGCGGGCCGGCGGAGCTGAACCTCTGCACTTGCACTGGGTCTGGTAGGGACTCTCTGGTCTCCTTAACACTTAAAACCCGGACTCCCGGCCGACACGCCCTTCCCACCCGGCGCCACACGAACGCTGCCCCGGGGGGCAGGGGCAGGCTGCTCTCTCCCCGCCATTCCGGGTTAGCCAACTTCTTGCGGTCCAACGCCCCCGGCCCGCACACCCCCAGCCGATCTGGGGAGTGGGTGTCTTCTCTTCGCTGCTGGTTTCTCGGTGCCCTGGGGCTCCAGGTGGCCCGGAGGCCCGAGGGGGAGGGTCGACTGGTGGGCGGTGCCTCCCGGGGCCGGAGGCCACTCGGGGCCGGCACCGCCCTCCGCCTCTCTCGGTCCCTCCCTCTCGCACGCCGGCGCTCAGGGGCCGCGCTTCCTGCGTCCACATCCCAGTCCGAGAGCTGGCGGCGCGCTCTCCGCCACCGTGCTCCTTCGACCGAGCCTCCCCTGATCCCCCAGCCCCCGGATCGCGGCACCCTAAGGAGGCAGCCTAGGGGAGGGGGCCGGGGTCGTGGAGCCCCCAGCCCCCGGCCGCCCGACGGAGACCAAGCTGGAAGCGCCGCCGCCACGGTGAGTCTGCGCCTTCCGCCCCGCAGCGCCCGGCGGAGGGACTGTTCCCCACGGAGCCCGGGAGGGAGTCGACGGCTGTCCAGGTCTGTCTGTAGGATCGTCTGAGAGCTTCCTGCCCGGGGTCTGCGGTGGAGGAACTCCGTACTCGCATTCTCTGGACCACTCGGCTCCCGGGCATCGCGCTGGGGCCAGCTGGCTTCGGCTGAGAGGAGACAGCCGGCCTCCGGGCTCCCTGTTGGGGGTGGAGGGTGGGAACAGGTGCCATCCGCCTGTCAGTTCCGAACCCGTAGCCAAAGAGGCATCTTCCCCTGGTGCTTAGGGCAGAACTTCTCACTAGGTCCCAGGAAACTACCCTGGCGCTGCCCGAACGAGGCCCTTTCCCCCATCCCTTAATCCTTTATGGAAATGGAGACTTTTAAGGTATTTAAGTTCGTGAGTGTGTGTGTTTTAGGTACTAGAGGCAAAGGGTGACCAATGGGGTGTGAAGAAACCTGTGTAACCAGGTTTCTTCATCTACAAATGAAGACCCGAACGCCGGGTCTGATTAACAAGGATAATCACTTTCAGAAAGCAAGCTTTCCTAGCCGAAGGACGAGGGTGCAGGAAAGCTGCACGTCCCTGCGGTTTCCTCGGTCCCGCCCGGGACTTTCCAGATAGGTAGCGGCCCCGGGCACCTGTGCTGCGCCCGGAGAAGCCTGTGTGGTCCCGGGTCGGGTCCCTCCTGTCTTTGCCGGTGGTCCAGAAGCACGGAAACGAGGCGTGGCCGGAGCGCGGTGGGCGGGACCAGAGCCAGCCTGTTGGGCCGCAGGAGAGGGATTGGCGTCTGCGATTGCTGGCTTCTGGCTTTCGTTTTGAGAGGATCACTTGAGGATGGGTTTCCTAGTCGGCTCTGGGACTGAAAGGCCTTCGCACTTTGCAGACCTCACACGGGGATCTTGACCTAGGTTGATGGGGCCAAATGCAATTGGCAGGGAGACCCTTTCCCTCCAAATGTGTCCCTCTCCAACTTGCCAGAAGTACCGCCCAGACCGAGAGAAAACGGGAAAGACAGGAGGGGAGGGGGCTGACAGTGATCCGTTCCTCTAGGTGTTTCAATGATTAGGGCCTCTTGAGCATGACAAAGGCCCAGGCCTGCCCCGAGGGTACAAGGCCAAGGAGCCTCAGAGAGCTCCCAGTCTAGTAAATGGCAAGTGTATTAAAGAGGTGGCAATATAGTCAGACCCCACCATTTCCCGGCTGTGTGACCCACAGTGGGCTGTCACAGCCTCTGTGAGCCTCAGTTTCTACACCTGTATAATGGGGATGATAACCTAGGGTGTGGGACATTCATGCCTAGCACGTGGCAAGTCCTCTGTAGGAAGCTGTGGTGCCGGGTTAGGGAGGAAGAGAGGAAAGAAAGAAACTCAGGGTGAGGCATGCCAGGGGATCCTGCTAAGAAAAGAATGTGGGGATATTAAATAGTGAAGTAGAGTCTCCTGGAGGGACGGGGTAGGAAGGGTGTCTGGGGAGATGGAACAGCACAGGCAAAGGCATGGAGGTATGAAAGTGCACAGGATGTACTAGGAGGTGTTCAGGTCATGGCAGTTTATGGGAAGATGGGGGGAAGTAAAGGGAGTGGAGGATCTGGGATGAGCTGGACTGGAGAGGCAGGGCCAGGTCATCACAAGTGGGACTTTATTCAGTAGACATCTTGGAACCACAGAGGTCGACTGCATGCCTGTGTGGGCCAAGCAGTGTCCTGGGTGCTCAGCATACATCACTGGACAAATTCCGTTCAAGTTCTTTAAGCAGAAGAGTGATTCAATCCTGTTGATGAGTTCGGAAGATAAACCTAGCTGCGTAGAAGTTAGGTGGGAGTTTGGAGGTTGATAGGAGAGAGGAAGGAGGCTGGCCTGCAGGTTGGTGGGGGCAGAGGGAATGATAAAGGAGGCTGACCTGGAGCCCCATACAGGAGGCAGAGATTAACATGTGCTCTTAACATGTGACCACTGCTCAAGGGTGAGATTTGTGGATGTAGGGTGAGGCTCAGACTACCAGCCTGTCTCCTGCCAGAGTGAGGTGGTTCGATCTTGGCAGGATCTAAGCTGGTCCAGTTGTGACTTTCCAGCTCTCCATCTCCAGAAGTCATGGGGCCCAGGAGTTCCTGTGTCTCTGTGAGGAATGGCAACGCTGGAAGCAGAGCCAGCAGGCCATCTGCTGTTGGCATTTATACTGGACAGCCTGCCCCTTTGGGGGACTCCTGGGTCATGGTTCTGGTGAATGTTCTTCCCTCCTTCTGTGGGGCTGGTAGTAAAGCCCTCCGAGCCCTGGGGCTGGAGAAGATTGGAGCTTCAGGACCTTTGAGTGTGGGCTTCTCATTTGAGGCACTGAGAAGGCTTTTCTCCCTAAGTGCCGGGGAAGTTCCTGAACTTCAGATGCCTTCGAGGTGAAGGATCCGCTCTGGCCGCTGGCTTTTGCTTTCACTTTTGTTGTCTGCTCTGAATCTTAGAGGAGTTCTTTTTGCAGTTGACAGCTATAAGAGTACCCTTCTTCTGATTATAAGTCTCCTTTACTTGGAAGTGGACCATGCATGGTCTTTCACCTGCCACAGGAGGACCTAGGCATGTCCTCTCATTTGAGGAGAAGGGAAGGAACTCACCCAAGGGCACACAGCAAGTCAGCAGCGGAACCTGTTACCCAGGAGACTGGCCACAGTCAGGTCAAAGGCTTGTTCCAGACCCTGGGTTAGTCCAGGGAGGAGGTTGTCTCAACATCTGTCTCACTCCTCTCCAGTTTGGACAGGTGGCCCTGTTTAGCCTTGCGATGCTTTTTCCTCCCTTCTGGATTGAGCCTTTGGTGCACTGGCCACCCTTGCTGGGAGCTCTGGCTCCACAAATAAACGGGTCACTTGTTTGGCTTTGCCTGCTCCAGGCCAGACTGCCTTACCCTTTGGAGACAACCCCCAGACACTGACCAGAGGCCATGCTCTGGGGGCGGGGGATTTGCTGAGAACCTCGGGCTGATTCTCAACTCCTCCCTCCTCTCGGCCCCAAGCCCTGTGTCAGGATGCTAGGCTGGGCCTCGCTTTCTACTCTGAGTTGTTTACTCAGGCTGAGCAGCCGAAAGTTCCCTTATTCTCTCTTGCCCTAGATTCATCAGGCTTAGCAACCCTTAAATCTAAGTGCTGGTTCCTTTAGCTCTTAGAATATCAGAGCCAAAAGGGACCTTACAAATGGGGAAATTGAGGCCCAAGGAAGGGAAGGGACAGGCCTGAGATCAGAGCTAGGGCTAGAATTCAAGTTTCCTGATTTTGTCTTGAATGATTTTAAGGATGGTTCTTGAAGGAAAAAGAAAGAAATCAGAGCACACACCCCCTCCAAGAACCCCTCTCTCTGTATACTCCACACTGCCAGGAATTTAGGGGGAGACCCACAGTCACACGTCCAGAAGGAGTAAATGCTGAGGCCGCCCCAAACAAGGAATATATGTGTCTTGACATTTTCAGGACCTATCTCTTCAAACTGACATTCACACCAGGGACTAAGCTAGTGATTAAACTTACTTGCTGCTCCCTGAACCATAGTTTATCATGTGCCCCTGGAGAGACAGGCTCTTAAAGTTATTTTTGCCCCCAGATTACAAAGGAAGTACATGCTTATTGTAAAAAACTTGGAAGGAATATATCACGAGGTGCTGACACCCACTGTCCATACGGTGGTGTCTTATTCAAACTTTTTTTTTTTTTTTAGCTTGCTTGCTCTGCTATTTCATACTCTGGTTTTTCAACTCATAATTATAATGTGTACTTTTCTTGTGACAACTTTTTCACACTGGTTCTAACCTGCCAGTCTCGTGTGCTCCTACTATCTGATGGCTGGAAGGTACTTAGGAGGCCAGAATTTTGAGTTGGCTCTGACAGAACACTACAGTAGCCTGAATCCTATGCACACATGCATGCTCAGTTGCTGAGCTGTGGCCAACTCTTTGCTATACTATGGACCATAGCCTGCCAGATTCTTCTGTCCATGGGATTCTCTAGGCAAGAATACCGGAATAGGTTGCTATGCCTTCCTCTAGGGGATCTTCCCGACCCAGGAATCAAACCCATGTCTCCTGCGTCGCCTGCATTGCAGGCATGTTCTTTACCACTGACCCCAAATTTCGTAACCCTATGCAAATTACTCACCACTGTAGGACTTCCGGGGGCCGTTTCTCTGCATCACCATGGGTGTTGGGGAAAGGGTCCTGTTTACCAGATCTAAAGCAAACATTGATTGTCAGCAAGCCTCTTAGAAATGGAGGACCTCAGTTATCAGGGTGGGGTAGGGTGGATGTGATCCACAGATTATAGGAGGGAGAGAGCTTTGTTTCTTCCAATCCTTTGCTGTGTTGGTTTCAACCTAGCTCCCACCCTGTTGTCATCACCCCTTCCCCAGATTTCCCCAGGACTAGGCACCAGGGTGGCAAGTGCAGGTCCCTAGAAAAGTCAGTATTTGGCTTGCTCGTCTCCAAGCCCTGCGTCTTGGAGAGTAGGTAGTTCAGTGGCAAAGATGTGCAGAAAATGTGTTACCACCAACTCAGGTGATAAGGTCAGGCACTTCACCTTGGGGACAGGATTTCCTGGCATCTCTCAGCCTCTAATAGGATCACAGCTTTACTGCATGCCTGCGTACATGCTCAGTTGTTCAGTCATATCTGACTCTTTGTGACCCCACAGACTATTGCCCACCAGGCTCCTCTGTCCATGGAATTTTCCAGGCAAGAATACTGGAATGGGTTGCCATTTCCTACTCGGAATCTTTCCAATCCAGGGATCGAACCCATATCTCCTGCACTGACACTTTACCACTTAGCCACCAAGGAAGTCTAAGAGCTTTAATAATGCCAATACTAGAAGTGATCTCAATACTAGAGATCATCAATACTAGAAGTGATCTCAGAAGTTCCTTAGGCTGTGCTTACAGACTGCAGGCAGCGGCTTATCCGTGGGTTTGAAAATCAGTGAAACGGTTTTCCACTGTCTCTTTTGAAGTGAAATAGAAGAAAGTAAACTAGTAAGCAATGCATCCCCTGCCATAAGAAGTATTCTTCAGTGAAACTTTCATCTCAATTATTTGTAGGCAGCTGGGCAGCGGGGTAAGAGCCTTGGGCAGCACTGCTCTGGCTCACCAGTTTTTATACTGTGATCCTGGAAAACTTGGGATTCCTTGGACGGGTCCCAGAAGCAACTCAGGGGTTTATGGAGGGCCAGCTGGAAAGAAACTCTGCTTACAGATATTCCAGATGTCACGGTGCAAAAATCCCTTTAAAGAGATTCTGCAACTTTAAATAAAGAAAATTGCTGCTGGTCAAGCTGCCTCGATTCTTAGAAGAAACCGAGGCCAGAAAACAGAGTGGCCTTTGCGGGGCAGGTGGGCTCTCAGGCTCCCTTGACAAGGGTCTCCGGATGAGGTGCGAAAGTCAGTAAAGTCAGAGCTCCTGGCTGAAGACAGGTTGGCCCTGCAGCCTGAGTCTCCTCTGAGCCACACTGATATGTTCACTAGGAACTCACGTTTATCATAAAGCCTGTAACTGTCCGGCCAACGGTCTAGCTTAAATTGTCACAGTGCACAAAACAGGCACCTATTCAATGCCAGCGTTTAAAACACATCACAGGGTTGGTTAGATAGCATTACCAGACATGAATTTGGGTAAACTCTGGGAGATAGTGAAGACAGGGAAGCCTGGCGTGCTGCAGTCTGTGGGATTGCAAAGAGTCAGACACAACTTAGTGACTAAACAACAAGGGTTCATTAAGCCTTTGGCATTTCTTTTTTTGATGTCCCCAGAGCTTCCCTAATGGGAACATCCTATAGGCAGTGGGCCCAAGGTCACCCAGAAAATCTTGGCAGAACCAGGATGAGAATTCACTGGATGAGTGAGGTCCTTTTAAAGACTGTGATCTTTTTTTAAGGTGTGGGTCAACAGTGGCCTGCCGTGGGGTCAGGGACACTGACTGTAGCAGTCCTGGGAGGCGTGGCATGCTGGCATAAGTCCTTTTGGAGGAGTTTGCCATTACCGCACTCCAGTATTCTTGCCTGGGAAATCCCATGAACAGAGGTGCCTGGTGGCCATTGTCCATGGGGTCACAGAAGAGGACACAACTTAGCAACTAAACAACTTATGTGATGTATTGTTCTGGATGTCTCCAGAAGGTTCTACTGTTTCTTCTATTCAAGACCTAGAACCACATGGCTCTAATGCTTGGTGGATTTTGTGTCTTTGCCACTTTTTCTTTTTCACAGCTGGTCGAGAAGAGACAGAGTTTACTTACCTTACTCTTGGTCCACATTTTCCCCATGTACAGCCAGGCTTGTGTTGGTTAGGGTATGGGCACGGTTTCTTGAAACTTGGGAATGGGGGGAATATGATAAAAAAACAAAACACTCACACCTCAACTCCAAATATTCAGCTTCATTAGCTGCAGTGTGCTCGGTAAAGATATGTACGGGAGTTGTCCTTGGGTAATTGTTTTCAAACACTGACAGATGCAAATTCTACTATGGAGGGTGGGGAGGAAGTTGTCTTTGGCTGCCACAGGCTGTCATGTAAATAAATGTACTGTTAGTACTGTGTCTTGTCAAAGCTATGGTTTTTCCAGTAGTTGTGTATGGATGTGAGAATTGGACCATAAAGAAAGCTGAGCGCTGAAGAATTGATGCTTTAGAACTGTGGTGTTGGAGAAGACTCTTGAGAGTCCCTGGGACTGCAAGAAGATCCAACCAGCCCATCCAACAGGAAATCAGTCCTAAATATTCATTGGAAGGACTGATGCTGAAATTTAAACTCCAATACTTCGGCCACCTGATGCGAAGAACTGACTCATTTCCCTGATGCAGGGAAAGATTGAAGATGGGAGGAGTAGGAGACAACAGAGGATGAGTTGGTTGGATGGCATCACCAACTCAATAGACATGAGTCTGAGGAAATTCCAGGAGTTGGTGATGGACAGGGAGGCCTGGTGTGCTGCAGTCCATGGGGTCGAAAAGGGTTGGACACGACTGAGCAACTAAACTGAACTGAACTAAGTACTGTGTTTTGATCACAGAGCTGGTGGAAAACCGAAGAGGCCAGTTCTGCCCCCATAGGTAGGCCAGTCTTCCCAGGAGTCACCATTACAATACAGCTGACCAGAGATGAGGAAACCCAAGAGCTTGAAGGAGGCAGTTTAACCCAGACTTGGAGAGTCAAGGAAGGATTTTCAGAAAGGGCCAAGTCTAAGCCGAAGCCTAGACGGGGAACAGAAGGTCAGTGGCTGTGCCTGGTGGAGGCACAGCCTATGCAAAGGCTCAGTGGCATAAAACAGTTTAATTCACATGGGCTGGCACTAAATTCACATCTAGTGAATGGGGAGGGGTGGGGAAAACCATTTACTTGATTTCTTTCATTCAACCAGTATTCGCTCAGTTCTCTCTACAGGCCACATGTTCAGGGTTTTGGGGTGAAGTGTTCTATAAGTGAGACTCACTCTCTGCTCTCCTGGAGCTTACAGGTTATTGGGTGGGGGTGGGGGAGGGGTCAGTAAGTTAGGAAACAGACAAATGAAATAAACCAATAATCACATCAGGCAGGGAACTAAAATCTTTGCCACTTCACTACTGTCTGGTCTTCCCTGCTGGCTCAGATGGTAAAGAATCCGTCTGCAACGCAGAAGACCTGGTTTCCATCCCTGAGTTGGGAAGATCCCCTGGAGAAGGAAATGGCTACCCACTCCAGTATTTTTGCCTGGAGAATCCCATGGACAGAGGAGCCTGGTGGGCTACTGTCCATAGGGTCCTAGAGAGTGAGACGAGACTGAGCGACTAACGCTTTCACTTTCACTTTACTGTCTGCAAGATCAAGTCTGGGCTAGGCCCCTTTGCTGTCAAAGCTCTGAAGCCTGCACAGTCCCAGTGCTTTGGTCAGAAGGAACCAGGAACCACTCCCTAACTCACTTTCCTCCTCCACCACTGCCCATAGCCCAGACTTCGATGGCTGTTTTGCCTGGACTGCTCTCTGTCCCAGTCAAAGCTAAAAGAAGAACTAGGGGGTGGGGGGCATTGTATATAACCCAAGTGCACATTTCAAAATGAAGAAATTCACGTTCCTACTAACTAAATGACAGACTTATTTGGATCTCACCAGTGTCCCCACTGTCACATTTCTGCATCGGGATCTAGTCCATGATACCACCTTGTACTCGGTTCTCACATCCCCTTCATCTCTACTGATCTGTGACCGTTTCTCAGTCTTTCCTTAAATTTCATGACCTTAAAAGCTTTGAAGAGTGTTGATCAGTGCTTTGTAGGATGTCCCTCACCTTGGATTTGTCTGATATCTTTTCATGATTCGACTGGGGTTTGAGGTTTGCAGAAAGATTCCTGCAGAGGTGAAGTGTTCTCATGACATCATGTCAGGATTTCCACAGTATCAGCATGACTTTTGGGAAATGTTACCCATGATCATTTGAT
Organism: Oryx dammah; assembly: GCF_014754425.2. NCBI lineage: Eukaryota > Metazoa > Chordata > Mammalia > Artiodactyla > Bovidae > Oryx > Oryx dammah. Next base: position 28,358,007 of record NW_024070205.1, read on the forward strand.
CAAAGTGATGCATACAAGATTTATCCACTATAAAGTTACTCAGGCCCCTTTTAGGAAAAGGGCTTTAAAGCATTATAGTAAAAGATCAAATTATAAAGGAATTCTAGAAAGTGATTGATAGATTTGGCTCCTAAAATTAAAAAACTTTGATACAGCAAATGTTAAACTGTAGCAATATTTGCAACACCACCAGACAAGAGGCTGTTTTCTGGACACAGAAAGGATCTTTTCTACTCAGAAAGACAACACTAAGGGCTTCCCCGGTGGCTCAGTGGTAAAGCATCCATCTGAAATGCAGGAGATGCAGGTTTGATCCCTGGGTCAGAAAGATCCCCAGGAGTAGCAAATGGCAACCCACTCTAGTATTCTTGCCTGGAAAATTCCATGGACATAGGAGCCTGATGGGCCACCAGCCAATAGATCTCAAAGAGCTGGACACGACTGAGTGGCTGAGCACATCCCACATAAGGAAAGGCTAAAGGCCCTAGTCAAGAAATGGAATAAAGAAGAATTGCCATTGGCCCATAAGCACATAGGAGAAAAAAGAGGAGGAAGAAGAAAAAAACACATTCAACCTCATCATATTAAGAAAAGGCTGAGACTTGCCTGGTGGCCCAGTGATTAAGAATCTGCCTTCCAATGCAGGGGATGCAGGTTCAATCCCTGGCTGGGAAACTAAAATATCATATGCCACAGGGCAACTAAGCCTGTGGGCCACAGCTAGAGAACCCCACTCACTGCAGCAAAGACCCAGCACAGCGAAAATTTTTTTTTGAAAAAGAAAGAAAATTGCTAACTAAAACAATGCCATCTTTCACATGTGAAATTTTTACATGTTTTTAAAATTAAACAATTTTAAACTAAAAAGGGGATGCTAATGTGGGGAGGCGGTGCTTTCAGGAGCTGATGAGGGAATATATATTGGAGGACATTCTGAAAATGCATATCAAAGCTTGAAGATACATAGCAGTTTCAATACCAGGAATTTATCTAGAGGAAACATGATTGTATAAGAAGTTAGTTTCAATAGTTATTTTTTTAAATAATAACAATAAAATTAGAAACCAACTGTATGTCTGGAACTAGAGAATTGGTTAAATAAATTAGGGGTCTGCCATGTACTGGAATAGTCCTCAACCACTAAAAATTACAGTTTAGATGAATACTGAGGATGTGCAAAAATTGTTCATTATATATCAAAAAAATTTTCAAGGTAACAAAAGCATGTTGCATTAAGATCTCATTTTTGTAAAAGAAATAAGTCTATTTGCAAATAACTCAAAGTCCAGCACCATCATAGATAGTATCAGTAGTTAACAGAATAACATCCATTACTCAATGGATGATTTTAATTTTCTTTATGCTAATCTAGATTTATTCATTTTTGTTTAATAAACAAGCAGTGTTTTATGACAAGAGAAAATATTTTACAAGTCTTATAGGGTTTTTGCAGATCCTCAGAGGGTCACTCCTAGGTAAAGTACTTTGTGAGCCATAGAAAGTGAAAGTGTAAGTGAAAGTCGCTCAGTCATATCTGACTCTTTGTGACCCAATGGACTATACAGTCCATGGAATTCTCCAGGCCAGAATACTGGAGTGGGTAGCCTTTCCCTTCTCCAGGGGATCTTCCCAACCCAGGGATCAAACCTAGGTCTCCCACATTGTAGGCAGGTTCTTTACCAGCTGAGCCACAAGGGGGATTTGCAAATATTGGCCATTATTCCAGGTGATTCTTTTCCCGTTTTTAACTTTGAACATCTGGGTTTCCTTTCCTAGGCTTCAGTTCAGTTCAGTTCAGCCACTCAGTCATGTCTAACTCTTTGTGACCCCCTGGACTGCAGCATGCCAGGCTTCCCTGTCCATCACTAACTCCTAGAGCTTGCTCAAACTCATGTCCATCAAGTTGGTAATGCTATCCAACCATCTCCTCCTGCCTTCAATCTTTTCCAGCATCAGGGTCTTTTCCAATGAGTCAGTTCTCCACATCAGGTGGCCAAAGTATTGAAGTTTCAGCTTCAGCATTAATCCTTCCAGTGAATATTCAGGACTGATTTCCTTTAGGATTTACTGGTTTGATTTCCTTGCAGTCCAAGGGACTCTCAAGAGTCTTCTCCAACACCACAGTTCAAAAGCATCAATTCTTCAGCACTCAGCTTTCTTTATAGTCCAACTCTCACATCCATACATGACTAAAGTCTCTGACTGTTTCCATTCTTTCCCCATCTACTTGCCATGAAGTGATAGGACCAGATGCCATGATCTTAGTTTTTTGAATGTTGAGTTTTAAGCCAGCTTTTTCACTCTCCTCTTTCACTTTCATCAATAGCCTCTTTAGTTCTTCTTCACTTTCTGCCATAAGTGTGGTGTCATCTGCATATCTGAGGTTATTAATATTTCTCCCGGCAATCTTGATTCCAGCTTGTGTTTCTTCCAGTCCAGCGTTTCTCATGATGTACTCTGCATAGAAGTTAAATAAGCAGGGTGACAATATACAGCCTTGACGTACTCCTTTCCTGATTTGGAACCAGTCTGTTGTTCCATGTCCAGTTCTAATTGTTGCTTCTTGACCTGCATACAGATTTCTCAAGAAGCTGGTAAGGTGGTCTGGTATTCCCATCTCTTGAAGAATTTTCCACAGTTTGTTGTGATCCACACAGCCAAAGGCTTTGGTGTAGTCAATAAAGCACAAATAGATGTTTTTCTGGAACTCTCTCACTTTTTCGATGATCCAGCAGATGTTGGCAATTTGTTCTCTGGTTCCTCTGCCTTTTCTAAATCCAGCTTGAAGATTTGGAAGTTCATGGTTCACGTACTGTTGAAGCCTGGGTTGGAGAATTTTGAGCATTACTTCGCTAGCATGCGAGATGAGTGCAATTGTGCGGGAGGCTTAGGAAGCTGAGATAGGAGTTAAGCGGGAACCACAGCAGCTCACTCATCTGTGAGTATGAAAGCTGTCTGTTCTAGGCTGCATGTCTGTGTTCCCCCAAAATTCACATGTTGAAGCCTTAACCCCCAATGTGATGGCATTAGAAAACAAGGCTTATGGGAGATGATTAGGTTTTGATTAGGCCATGAGTGAGACTGTCCTCCTGGGATTAGTGCCCTTACATGAAGAGAAAGAGAGAGATCTCCTGGAAAGGCCATATGAGGACACAGTGAGAAGGCTGCCATCCACAAGCCAGGAAGTGGGTCCTCAGCAGACATCAAATCTGCTGACACCTAATGAAATATTAATAGCACCCTCCTCTGCAATGTGGAACATTAATGACCTGGGTTGAATACCCAGTAGAAAACTTTTTAATTAGCAATTAATTAGAAAATATTTTTATGCATGATTTTAAAAATTGAACAGTGTAGAACCACAGCCAATGAAAAAATGTAAATCTCCCTCTCATCCCAGACCCCTGATCCCTTTTCCCAAAAAGAACCATGGTTCATAATTTCTTATATATGGTTCCAGAAATTTTCTATGCATATAATGATGCTTGTAAAGGCAGTTTTTGGATATTCTCCTGGAAATCAAACAATAAAACATTATAGTTGTCTGGATCATTTTGAAATTGTTGGGTAATATTAGACTTGTAATAACTCATATCATGATCCTCAGAAGAGGATTAAGGACCCACTAACCACCTGAAATTTCCTGTCAGACCTTCCATCTCTGCATTTTTTGTGGAAGGTCAGTAGCTTCCATAAGAATTTTTAAAGGGGTCTATGTACCAAAATACGGGGGTGGGGAGAAGCATGGCCAGTGGTATAAGAGAAACAACCTTTTACAGATATACAGAAGATAATGGGGGTTACAAGTTCTGAATTTATGGATCATTGGTGATTAACTTTGTGATTGGAAGCTGATGGAGCCATAGGTTGAACAGGGAAGTGTGCCTGGCTGAGCTACTGGGGATGAAATTCGAGGAGTTCTTCAGCCCTGGGTGTTACTGCTAACTCATCGCATGTGGGGAAGTTAATGTCTAAGGCTTTAGAACACTTCTATGCTCTTGTCCAGTTACTCAGAACTGGAATGAAGTTGTCCAGTTACTGGGAAATTCTCATGGACAGGAGCAAGACAAAGTGCTTCCTAACAGAGTTTCAGGCTGAAAAATAATTCAAAATGAGTTTGGGGAAATTCCTGGGAGGCAGAGCCATATCCAGTGGGTCATGAAAGTCCCAAATGTTTGGGGAAATATCCTTCATGGGGTCAATATCCTTGATGGAGTTGCAGGGGTGGGGGATGGTACGGAGGGTAACCAAGTTTTACATCACCCCCATTTTGGGTTGGCAGTCTGACTGGCCAGAAGGTCTGACCTTACAAGGTATTTCTAATATTAGTTTAAATGTTTGTATGGCACCCCACTCCAGTACTCCTGCCTGGAAAATCCCATGGACGGAGGAGCCTGGAAGGCTGTAGTCCATGGGGTCACTGAGGGTCGGACATGACTGAATGACTTCACTTTCACTTTTCACTTTCATGCATTGGAGAAGGAAATGGCAACCCACTCCAGTGTTCTTGCCTGGAGAATCCCAGGGACGGAGGAGCCTGGTGGGCTGCTGTCTATGGGGTCACATAGAGTCAGACACGACTGAAGTGACTTAGCAGTAGCAGTAGCAGCAGCAATTGCTCCAGACACTTTTGTAAGCATTTTTCATGTATTAACGCCTAACTCCTTGATCCTCATAATAGTTCTACAACATGGGGAAACTGAGGTCAGAGTATGCCAGCTACTGTGCAAATAACCCCACATTTCACCAGCTTAAGAGACTTAGTAGGTCAGGACCTAATGTGTTGGGTGGGCGACTTAAGATCCACCAAGTCATTCAGGGCTGCCCTGGACTTCCCATCTTGCTGGGTTGCCACCTTGACAGTCTCAGCTGAAATGTCCCTGTTTGTGAGAGATCTTCCTACATCACCTTGCCTGAAGCACCATGTTCCCCCTTTACTGAGTGACTGAACTGAACTCAACTGAACAACAAAAGACAGAACGTAGGGGTGAAAATGACTTCCTTAAGACATGTGTGAGTGACCAGTTGCAGTTGGCTGAGACCAGTGCCTCCCATCAGTGGCTTAGAGGAGAGCGGCTTCCTGCTGGCTGTAGGGGAGGGGGATCAGCTGGATGTGGGAAAGAGGCGTGGCCTTCCTGGTTAGCTGGAGGGAGGGGAGGAAGCCAAGGCCGAGAGTCTCAGTGTGCAGAGGCTGGGAGACAGACCCACGTGACGTGAAGGCTGACATCGGGACTGTTTCCCTTGGATGTGTCCCTGACGTTGCACTGATCTTGATCCTGCTAGAGAGCAGGTTTTTAATCCATGCCGGTACCACTGGTGCCTGGTACAGAGCCCTGTACCCAAGGCTTGTTCATTCAGGAACACCAGGAGTAAGGTGGAGTAAGCATGGAGCAGTCCATACCCTCCCAGGAGTTTGGACTTTGTCCTGTAGGCTGTGAGGGACTCCTTTGATGTTTTGACTGACACAATGGCTGGAGGGCTGTGTGGCTGCACTTATAGGCTAAGAAAGCCTTAGAGAAGCAGGTTTTTAGTAAGTCTCAAAATCAACCAGTCCTGAGAAATACGAGGGGGAGGTGGGTGGGGCAGGAAGAATCACTGCAAAGAGAGGCTTTGAGGAAAAAAAAGAAACAAATTTGGGAACCAAGGGAATGTGAAAGCGGGCCTTGAGAGTGTCAGGCCAGAGATAAGGCGGCAGGGAGTGGTAGGGATTGTGGCAAAGCACAAGGCAGGCCCCTTGACTAGGAGACAGCTGCAACTCAGCACCAGCTGCCTGTTACATGTGAGAATCAGGCCCAGGGTTGCCAGGTTTTCAAGTTTTATGTATGAGATCACCATGTTCTCAATATTGGCAGCTACTCTATAATATATAAAAGAAATAAAACTTCACGGGCCAAATAAGACATATCGGTGGGCCAGATATAGTCCCCCCCCCCACTCCCCAGGTGGCCAATTTGAGACCTGGGTATGTGTGTGGGTTGGGAATGGGGTGAGGAGGGGAGAGAAGGCTCAAGGACACTGAAATTTCCAGCCCAAGTCACTGGGAGAATGAATGGTGGCCTTTCACACTGTAATTAGGAAGTCTGGAGGTGAAGTCTGTGGGGAAGGACTGAAACAGGAGGGAAGCAGGCAGGGTACAACCTTTGAAAGAATGATATAGGCCGAGGATGCAGCATAAACTGATTAGAATTGAATGGGTCCATGACGGCAGACAAGTCAACTGCTCAGGATACGCTCACCGTAACACATCAGCAAGCTAAATGACATACCCAGAGGCGCCATGACAGTTCTAAGACCAACCATCAAAGACCAAAAAGTGAACAGTGCCCAATTCCTGGAAGTCTCTGCCCCTTCCCGAAAACAGTTGGAATAATCCTCCCATTCATTAGCTTGTGAAATTACCCAGCCCATAGAAGCTAACTTCACCACATTTTTGTGGCTGCATTCACTCTCTGGGACAGCCCTCACTCTTGTCTGTGAAGTGTGTTTCTCTCCATGAAAAGGCAAAAAGATATGACACTGGAAGATGAGCCCCCCAGGTTGGTAAGTGTCTAATGTGCTACTGGGGAAGAGCAGAGAAATTCCAGAAGGAATGAAGAGGCTGAGCCAAAGCAGAAATGATGCCCAGTTGAGGATGTGTCTGGTGGTAAAGGTAAAGTCCAATGCTGTAAAGAACAGTATTGCATAGGAAACTGGAATGTTATGTCCATGAATCAAGGTAAATTGGATGTGGTCAAACAGGAGATGGCTAAGTGAACATTGACATTTTAAGAATCAGTGAACTGAAATGGACAGGAATGGCCAAATTTAATCCAGATGACCATTATATCTACTATTGTGAGCAAGAATCTCTTAGAAGGAATGGAGTAGCCTTCATAGTCTACAAAAGAGTCGAAAATGCAATACTTGGGTGCAGTCTCAAAAACAACAGAATGATCTCATTTGCTTCCAATGCAAACCATTCAACATAGTAATCCAAGTCTGTGCCATAAGAAGCTGAAATTGAACAGTTCTATGAAGACCTACAAGACCCTCTAGAACTAACACCAGATAAAGATGTCCTTTTCATCACAGAGGACTAGAATGCAAAAGTAGGAAGTCAAGAGATACCTGGAGTAACAGGCAAATTTGACCTTAGAGAACAAAATGAAGCAAAGCGAAGGCTAACAGAGTTCTACCAGAGAATGCACTGGTCATAGCAAACACCCTCTTCCAATAACACGAGAGACAACTCTGTATGTGGACATCACCACATGGTCAATATTGAAATCAGATTGATTATATTCTCTGCAACCAAAGATGGAGAAGCTCTATGTAGTCAGGAAAAGCGAGACCAGGAGCTGACTGTGGCTCAGATCATGAAAACCTTATTGCAAAATTCAGACTTAAAGTGTAGAAAATGGACTTCCCTGGTAGCTCAGCTGGTTAAGAATCCACCTGCAATGCAGGTCCGGTTCAGTTCCTGGGTCAGGAAGATCCCCTGGAAAAGGGATAGATTACCCATTCCAGTATTCTTGGGCTTCCCTGGTGGCTCAGATGGTAAAGAATTCACCTGCAATGTGGGAAACCTGGGTTCAGTTCCAGGGTCAGGAAGATCCCTGGAGGGGGGCATGGCAACCCACTCCAGTATTCTTGCCTAGAGAATCCCCATGAACAGAGGAGCCTGGCAGGCTATAGTCCATGGGGTCTCAAAGAGTCAGACACAACTGAGTGACTAAGTACAGCACAGGGAAAACCACTTGGCCGTTCAGGTATGACCTAAATCAAATCCTTTATGATTATACAGTGGAAGCAACAAATAGATTCAAGGGATTAGATCTGATAGAGTGCTTGAAGAACTATGAGAGGTTTATAACATTATACAGGAGATGGTGACGAAAACCATCCCCAAGAAAAAGAAATGCAAGGCAAAACTGTTGTCTGAGGAGGCCTTAAAATAGCTGAGAAAAGAAGAGAAGCGAAAAGCAAAGGAAAAAGGGAAAGATATACCCAACCGAATGTGGAATTCCAGAGAATAGCAAGGAGAAATAAGAAAGCCTTCTTAAGGGAACAATGCAGAGAAGTAGAGGAAAACAACAGAATGGGAAAGACTAGAGATCTCTTCAAGAAAATTAGAGATACCAAGGGAACATTTCATGCAAAGATGGCACAATAAAGGACAGAAACAATAAGGACCTAACAGAAGCAGAGGAGATTAAGAAGACGTGGCAAGAATACACATAACTGTACAAAAAAGGTCTTAATGACCCAGATAACCATGATATTGTGGTCAAGGCCAGTCTTATTCCAATCCCAAAGAAGGGCGATGACAAAGAATGTTCAAACTACTGTGCAATTGCACTCATTTCACATGCTAGCAAAGTAATGCTCAAAATCCTCCAAGCTAGGCTTCAACAGTATGTGAATCAAGAACTTCCAGATGTTCAAGCTGGATTTAGAAAAGGCATAAGAACCAGAGATCAAACTGCCAACATCTGTTAGATCATAGGAAAAGCAAAAGAATTCAGAAAAACTTCTGCTTCTTTGACTACACTAAAGCCTTTGTGTGGGTCACAACAAACTGTGGAAAATTCTTAAAGAGATGGGAATACCAGACTACCTGACCTACCTCCTGAGAAATTGTTTGCAGGTCAAGAAGCAACTGTTAGAACTGGACATGGAAAAATGGACTGGTTCAAAAATTGAGAAAGGAATAAGTCAAGGTTATGTATTGTCACTCTGCTTATTTAACTTACATGCAGAGTACATCATAAGAAAAGCTGGGTGAATCACAACCTGGAATCAAGATTGCCAGGAGAAATATCAGTAATGTCAGATGTGCAGATGATACTACTCTAATGGCAGAAAGTGAAGAGGAACTAAAGAGCCTGTTGATGAAGGTGAAAGAGGAGAGTGAAAAAGCTGGTTTAAAACTCAACATTCAGAAAGCTAAGATCATGGCATTTGGTCCCATCACTTCATGGCAAATAGATGGGAAAACAATGGAAACAATGACAGACTTTACTTTCTTGAGCTCCAAATATACTGCAGATGGTGACTGCTGCCATGAAATTAGAAGACATTTGCTCCTTGGAAGAAAAGCTATGATAAACCTAGACAGCATATTAAAAAGTAGAGACATCACTTTGGCTACAAAGGTCCATGTAGTCAAAGCTATGGTTTTTCCAGTAGTCATGTATGGATATGAAATTTGGACCATAAAGAAGGCTGAGTGCCTCAGAATTGATACTTTGGAACTGTACTGCTGGAGAAGACTCTTGAGAGTCCTTTGTACTGCAGGGAGATCAAATTGGTCAATCCTAAAGGAAATCAACCCTAGATATTCATTGGAAGGACTGATGCTAACGCTCCAATACTTTGGCTACCTGATGCAAAGGACCAACTTATTGGAAAAGACCCTGATGCTGGAAAAAATTGAAGGCAGGAGGTGAAGGGAATGACAGAGGATGAGATGCTTGGATGACATCATAGACTCAATGGACACAAGTTTGAGCGAACTCCGGGAGATGGTGAAGGACCGGGAATCCTGGCATGTTACAGTCATGGTGTCACTGAGAGTGGAACACGACTTAGTGACTGAACAACAACAATAACACATCAGCAAGCTAAATCACACACCCAGAGGCACCATTACAGTTCTAAGACCATCAAAGACCAAAAAGTGGGTGGTGGCCCCATTCCTGGAAATCTTCACTCCTTCCCGCAAACAGCTGGAATAATCCTTCCACTCATTAGCCTATGAAATTACCCAGCACATAAAAGCTGACCACACCACATTTCGAGGCTGCACTCACCCTCTGGGACAGCCTACACTCTTGTCTGTGAAGTGTGAAGAGTACTGAAATAGTTGTTTTCTGGCAACCCTCATTCCCCAGGACCCCAGCGTCCTCTCCTGGAACAAGGGGCTCACATGGGGTGCACACAGGGTCCTTCCTGGTTCCCTTCATCCCGTCTGGGCCTCGTGAATTCCCCCCTCCCCCAGTGGGGCTGCCCCCTCAGCCACCTAGAGCGGTGGCACACCCTCAACATCCAGAAGAAACTCCCTTCACTACTGGGGACTCAGCCCTCCTGGAGGGGTCCTGAGGAACAGTGAGTGGCCTCCTCCTGGTTCAGTGCAGCCAGAGAACATCCTGAGGCTGTGGACACCGATTCCAGGTAGTTTTGTGTGACAAGGGCCTTGTCTTCATGGAGCTTCTAGCCTCTGGCAGGATGAAAGGTGCCACAGGCTACTCAGGACTATCACCAGACGACAGTGTTTGTGGTAACATTTATTGATTACTTATTGAGTTGGCCAAAAGGTTTGTTTGCTTTTTTTCTTGAAGATGGCTCTAGTAGCGTTTAGTTGTCTTTGACTTCATTCGAAACAGTTGTTAGATTGCATTGTGACCACTCTCATATCAGCGTGCATTAAAAAAAAAAAAAAAACTTATCAAAACTGGTGAATGTTTGCTTAGTTTTAATATTGAAAATGGGCAGGGGGAGCAACATTTTTGGCATACTTGGCTTTATTATTTCAGAAAAGGTCAAAACAAAACTGAAAAGCAAAGAAAGTTTTTGTGCAATATATGGAGAAGTTGCTGTGATGGATTGAACATGTCAAAAGTGGTTTGTGAAGTTTCATGTTGGCAATTTGTCACTAGATGATGCTGTATGGTTGGATAGACCAGATGAAGTTGATAGCGATCAAATCGAGACATTAATTGAGAACAATCAATGTTACACCACATAGGAAGTAGCCGACATACTCAATGTCCAAAGCAAGCCTTGAAAATCATTTGCACCGAGCTTAGTTATATTAATCAATTTGATGTTTGGGTTCCACGTAAGTTAAATGAAAAAAGCCTTTTTGATCATATTTCTACATGCAGTTCTCTACTTCTTAATAATGTACCAAAAATGTTCCATTTTTAAGATGAATTTTGACAGGCAATGAAAAGTGGATACTGTACAATAATGTGGAAAGGAAGAGATCGAGGGGCAAGTGATATGAACCCCCATCCACACCAAAGGTCGGTCTTCTTCCAGAGGAGGTGATCTTGTATATAGGTGGGACTGGGCGTCCTCTATTATGAGCTCCTTCCAGGAAACCAAATGATTAATTCAAACAAGTACTGCTTCCAGTTAGACCAGCTGAAAGCAGAACTCGATGAAAAGTATCTGGAATTAGTCAACAGAAAACACGTAATCCTCCACCAGGGTAACGCAAAACCACATGTTTCTTTGATGACCAGGCGAACACTTGAGCTTGACTGGGAAGTTCTGATTCATCACACTGAAATTCACCAGATATTGCACTTTCGGATTTCCATTTATTGTGGTCTTTACAAAATTCTCTTACTGGAAAAAAATTTTAATTCCTTGGAAGACTGTAAAAGGCACCTGGAACAGTTCTTTGTTCAAAAAGAAAGCTTTGGAAAGATGGAATTGTGAAGTTGCCTGAAAAATGGCAGAAGGTAGTGGATACTTTTGAACTGTGGTTTTGGACAAGACTCTTGAAGGAGATCAAACCAGTCAGTCCTAAAGGAAATCAGTCCTGAATATTCACTGAAAGGACTGATGCTGAAGCTGAAGCTCCAGGACTTTGGCCACCAGATATGAAGAACTGACTCATTGGAAAAGACCCTGGTGCCGGGAAAGATAGAAGGCAGGAGGAGAAGGGGACAACAGAGGATGAGATGGTTGGATGGCATCACCCCCTTGATGGACATGAGCTTGAGCAAGCTTCGGGATTTGGTGAGGGACAGGGAAGCCTGGTGTGCTGCAGTCCATGGGGTCACAAAGAATTGGACACAACTGAGCAACTGAACTGAACTGAGTGGATACTTAAGTCCCATGACAATACACTAAGGGTTGTTCTATTATGATGCCCACTTCACAGATGAGTAAACTGAGACTCAGTTAAGTAGCTTGCTCCCCTCCCTCCCTGGGTTGCAGAAGCTGGGCCCCCCTGACTCTTAGGAGACCTCACTGTTTAGCTCTAGAGAGCTAAGCACATGGATTATTAGGAGCATTGTGGACAAGGTGGATTCAAGCTGAGATCCAGTGGAGGGAGAAAATACTTGGAAGGAACAGCCAGGTACACAAGACAGCCTTGTCTTCTGTGCCCACATTCTGTTCACCGGGGAGTATTTTTCAGTTGTCAGCAGTCACCCACGGCATCCCTGAACCTAAGATAGAAGCAAGATAAAGTCCTAGTACTGCATCAGTACCAACTGATGATGGTAAGTGCCCTACGCACTTGAGCTCATGACTTCCTCTGGCAGCTCCAGTAGACAGACACACTTTTTATTATTCCCCTTTTATGTCTTTGAGCTTCCCTGGTGGCTCAGACAGTAAAGAATCTGCCTGCAATACAGGAGACCCGGGTTCAATCCGGGGTCAGGAAGATCCCCTGGAGAAGGAAATGGCAACCCTTCTCAGTACTCTTGCCTGGGAAATCCTATGGACAGAGGAGCCTGGCCGGCTACAGTCCATGGGGTCATAAAAAAGTTGGACACGACTTAGCAACTAAACAACAGCAACCACTTCTGAGCCAAAGAAAGGCACCAAATGAACTACAGACACAGGCAACACTGTGGATGAACAAAGAAGCAGACAGGGCACACGCTCTCTTGGCTCATTTATGTAAATTTCCAGTGCAGGCAGAACGACCGTGTAGTGACAGAATGCAAATCAGTGATTACCTGGGCCAGGGGTTGACCGGAGGAAAGCACACACAGGGAACTTTCTGGGAATGGCTTGTGTCTTGATCCCAGCGGTAGTTACATGGACAGATGTTGTTAAAACTTATCAAACTGTACACTAAGACCTATGCCATCTACGAGGTGCCAGTTACACTTTAAATAATCAAGTAAATGAGCAGATGCCTCCACCCCAGCCCTGGCAACTCAGAGTCAGCGGTCTTGAGTGGGGTCCCGGCGTACCTGGCACAGACAGCCTCAGCCCTGGGTGGGCACCCTGGACTCTCATTGCTGAAGTCTCTTCTGACCAGGACAGTTGAGTCTTAGAAGATGTTGAGCATTTACTGTTGGTCTGTTTCTAAGCATAAACCTAACTCGGTCAAAGTCTGGTCCTGGGGCTGACTCCTGATAGTTGGCAAGACCAGCTCTAAGCCCTGCACAAAGCACCCTCAGTCGCCGGACTGATCCTGGCTGTATGCCAGGCATCACAGGGTCTGCCGTACAGGGGCAAGAGGGCGGGCGGCGGACATCTGCCTGGTGCTGGACAGGAGGCAGAACTAGACAGACCCTCTCTGGGTTCTGTCTCCCTGCCCGCGAGAAAAATCATGACTTTGGCTGTGTGTTGAGGAGCTGTTGTATTATACACAACAGCTGAATTTTGTAAGAGGCTGCTCTTAGGATGTTTCTTAGGTGCCTCAGCTCAGAGGCAGCCTTGGCTTAAGTCCCACATCTCCATAGTTAGCTATGTCTTTGTGCAAGTGACTTAACTCTCTGTGCTCCTCATCTGTGAAGTGAAGAAGATGGCAGTGCTTCACAGTGCCTTGAGCAGGGGAAGCATAGTAAATGTTGACTGTTACAACTATTATTGCCAAACTTAATGCTTATAATAACCTGTGGGTATAGGTGCTATTCGTATGCCTGTTTTACAGAGCCAAAACTGAGGCTTAGAGAGCTCAAGTCAGTCTGCCATCAGACTTTTGGGGATCAGTGCAGAAGCATCCCCCCTCCCCGATCCTGGAATGAGAATCCATCGCTGGTTAAACAAGACATGTGTCCTCCTTAAGAAAGGCGTGTGTACTGGTTCTGAAAGGAGGTTCACATCGTGGCTCGAGCAGCTGTGGAATGCTGGGCAAGCTGCTTAACCGCCTCAGTTTCCTCATCTCTAGAATGGGAGTGCTAATCCTGGCCTTAAAAGGCTGCTGTGAGGATGAAATGAGTCAGAATGTGTGTGTCACCCAGAATGGCACCCTGCACGTGGTCAGCCCGTCAGCCTGGCCAGCTTTATTTACCGCCACTGTGAGAGCACGCACGTGTCTCCAGGGCGGCCTGTGGCAACAGGAGGAGTCAAAAGCCTTTTGAGCCACGTGCAGGGAATCTGAGGTTCTGTGGTTGAACCCTCTCATGGATTCTCTCATTTTAAATACTCAAAGCCTTGTTCCCAGCCTTGTCCCATGGGTCCTAACCCTCATGTTTACTCCACTGGAAGAGACTCAGGGCTGACAGTCACTGTCATGTCTAAATGGACGGTGACAGGCTTCTCTCCTCACTGACGCTGGTTCTCAGATTGGGGGATGGGGTGGTAGCAGGTGCTGGATGGGACTGAGCTCAAGGTGAACAGACAACCCTTTTGTTCATTGACTTTGTGGATTTTTTTTTTTTTTTTTGCCTGCATCTTGGGAACCACAGTGTGGGTTTCTCAAGCTGTTCTGTTTCCTTTGGGTTGAAAACAAAATAAAAGGCAGACCATCAAACCAGAACATCCTGACGCCTGCACGAGAGTCCAAGAGGACTGGTTTACATTGAAAAATGTGTGACCTCACTAAGCTGAGAGCAGAGAGGCCACACAGCGTGGTGCATCTCTTCTGAATTCTAACCCCTGTGCTCTTCTTGGCCTGAGGAGGAGCCAGTCTGCCTCTCAGAGCCTCAGTTTCCTCATCTATTAAATGGGTACACTTGTGGCACCCATGTCCTGGGGCTGCTGTGAGATCAGGCTGTCAAGGTCTTAGCACAGTGCCTGGCACACAGTACAGACTCAACAAGCATGAGCCAAAGGGATTATCGATTTGCCAGCCCCACTCTGGGTTGAACTGTTCAAGTTCTGGATATCTCATCAACTGGCTGTGTGACCTTGGGCTAATTACTTCACCTCTCTGAACTTCAGGTTCTTAGCAAAAGTGAGACCCCGTGATACCTATGTAAAAGCTTGTCCTGAGGACTAAATTAAGGAAGATAACTCCTAAAGGCAGCCTGGCACTGTCCTTAGGATATTCAAGTGATTGTGCTGACCATGCAGTGCTGGGGGTACATGGCCTTGACTTTCAGGGAGGTCGAACAAAGTCATAGGCGTCCCCCAGCAATGCTGGGGTACCTGGTCCAGCCCCAAGTGAGAAGGAACTTGGTTGATGCTTCTTAGAGTGAGGGAGAGGCCAGGCACAAAGGGCTTGAGAAAAACACTAATCTCCAGGGATGAACATCAGTTACTTACCAGGTGGTGGTGAGTGGTAAAGGAGCGCCAGACAGAGGGCACGGAAATAGCAACTGTTCTTTAGCTTGGGTGGCCACTGGGTCTTCTGCGTCGGGCTCATTTCTGAGCGCATGTCTGGAAGTAAAATGTTTTATAGCAGCAGTCTTTGGGAACATATGGATAGACAGAACTTGCTTACATGGATTATGAATACAAAGATGTCATTTACCCAAAAAGCACATGAAGGGAATAGGATTCCCCCAAAGCAGAATTCTTTACTTTATAGAAGCACTCAAGGAAATTCTTCCCCATGTCAAGCGCCTCTCGTGGATGTAAAATGTGGTTTGATTTGTGAATAAGAGGGCAGGATTGTGCAGTGGTAGCAGGCATAGTCACAGGGTCAGATTCCCCCGGTGGGACCCCTACGCTGCCTGTTAGCACCCAGGAGACCATGCGTCATGTGCGTCCGCTTCCTCACCTGCAAGATGGGGATTATCATAAATAATACCTATTTCACCTCATCAGTTACAGGAGAAAAAACCAGATAATCCATGTGAAGAAAAGTTAATGACACATAGCAGGGACACGATACTTGTGGCTATCATGAATTCCAGAAATATTTACAGAGCATCTGCTATGTGCCTGGTGCTCTCTGCCCTGTGTCTGCCCTCGTGGAGCTTATTCTAGGGTGTGGGATATGGTTTGGGTGGAGGGAAAAGTCAGGCAAAACATAACCTAAACAAACAAGATGAATGCAGGTTGCCATCATAGCTATTTCCCAAACCAGCAGGAAGCTAAGATGCAGGATCACATAGGGCAAGTACTTGCACACATTCGACTTGGAACACCTCAGTGTGATAGTGGAGTTTAAGGGACAGATGAGAAGGAGCCAGGGCTGAGGGGCAGAGTGGTTGGAACACGGGGTAGGGGCGAGGGGCAGCCTGGAGCAGCTCTTCACAGCCTTGAGATGCACCTTGCACTACCTGTGGACATGCGGGTGCTGCTCCCGCGGGCCCAGGTGGACCTGCGGTTCAGCTTCGCTAACCAACTCCAGGGCCTCCAAGACTGCCGGTCCACGGACCACACCGTGGCCGGGACCGGAAGACAGAGGGAGCCAGGATCCAGGTGGCAGAGCACCTGGAAGGCCAGTGGGGAGCTTAGATTTCATTCCCGAAGGCAGTAGGAAGGCAGGCAGGGGAGTGACGTGGCTGAAGGACCCTTCCAGAAGCTCATGACTTGCTCGGGTCAGGGTGGCAGCAGGGAGACCCGGGGCGGGGGGGGGGGGTTGTGACACAGTCACTCAGGCTGCAGCAAAAGAGGCAGGAAGTAGGTTTATTTGAGCACTTTGGACGAGTAGACTGATAACACTTGAATGAATACAGATATGCATTCTATATTCAGTGTCGAATATAGATACCCTTAATAATCTCCTTTTCCTTAATAATCTTAATAAATATTCTTAATGTGTGCTTCATTTTTAAATATTTTACATCAATAGTCTAGAGCAGTGTTTCTCAGCCAAGGGTGTTCTGCAACCCTCCCCCCTCCCCTAATCCAAGGAATATTTGGCAATGTCCCAGCTGGGATTAGGTGCTTTTTGCAGGACTTCCTTGGCAGTCCAGCAGTTAAGGCTCCCAAAGCAGGGGTCCGGGGTTCGATCCCTGGTCAAGGAACTAGATCCCGCACCACGTGCTGCAACTTAAAAGCCTGCACACTGCAACTAAAGATCCTTCGTGCCACAAATAAGACCTGGTGCAGCCAAGTAAATAAATAAAGATAAATTTTTTTTTTTTTAATGCTCCTGGTATCTAGTGGGTGGAGACCAGAGATACTGCTAAATAGCCTACGATGCACAGGACAGCACCCCAGCAAAGAATTATTGGGCAATTGGGCAAAGAATTATTGGATCCAACATGTCGATGGTGCTGAGCAGGGAAACCCTAATGTAAGAGGCATAGAAAAATCAGACGTGCACAGCCCCCTCCTCTCACCCCAGCCCCGCACCCCAAAGAGAACCACTGTTACCAGTTTGCTACACAACTGCTCAGGCAGTGTTCTGTGTATACACAGTACACAGATTTCCTATAAATGATCTCACCCCAGAAGAGATGCCAGGGAAATGCTTAGAACCCAAGGGCACTGAGATGGGCACGTAGGAGGGCATCTGCTTGTTTTGCTAAATCTATTCTGTTTGCACCCACTGAAGGTCACACCAGCCAGGGGAGTGGGGGGGAAGTGACCGAAAGCCTTGGTCGGTCAGTCAGTTCAGTCGCTCGATCATGTCCCACTCTTTGCGACTCCATGGACTCCAGCAAGCCAGGCCTCCCTGTCCATCACCAACCCCCAGTTTACTCAAACTCATGTCCATTAAGTCGGTGATGCCATCCAACCATCTCATCCTCTGTCATCCCCTTCTCCTCCCGCCTTCAATCTTTCCCAGCATCAGGGTCTTTTCCAGTGAGTCAGTTCTTTACATGAGGTGGCCAAAGTATTGGAGTTTCAGCTTCAGCATCAGTCCTTCCAAAGTATATTCAGGACTGATTTCCTTTAGGATGGACTGGTTAGATCTCCTAGCTGTCCAAGGGACTCTCAAGAGTTTTCTCGAACACCATAGTTCAAAAGCATCAATTCTTTGGCACTCAACTTTCTTTATGGTCCAACTCTCACATCCATACAGCTTTCACTAGACGGACTTTTGTTGGCAAAATAATGTCTCTGCTTTTTAATATGCTGTCTAACTTGGTCATGGCTTTTCTTCCAAGGAGCAAGCGTCTTTTAATTTCATGGCTGCAATCACCATCTGCAGTGATTTTGGAGCCCAGGAAAATAGTTTGTCACTGTTTCCATTGTTTCCCCATCTATTTCCCATGAAGTGATGGGACCAGCTGCCATGATCTTCGTTTTCTGAATGCTGAGCTTTAAGCCAACTTTTTCACTCTCCTCTTTCACTTTCATCAATAGCCTCTTTAGTTCCTCTTCACTTTCTGCCATAAGTGTGGTGTCATCTACATATCTTAATTTATTGATATTTCTCCTAGCAATCTTGATTCCAGCTTGTGCTTCATCCAGTCCAGCATTTCTCATGATGTACTCTGCATATAAGTTAAATAAGCAGGGTGACAATATACAGCCTTGATGTACTCCTTTTCCTATTTGGAACCAGTCTGTTGTTCCATGTCCAGTTCTAACTGTTGCTTCCTGGCCTGCATACAGATTTCTCAGGAGGCAAGTCAGGTGGTCTGGTATTCCCATCTCTTGAAGAATTTTCCACAGTTTATTGTGATCCACACAGTCAAAGGCTTTGGCATAGTCAATAAAGCAGAAACAGATGTTTTTCTGGAACTCTCTTGCTTTTTCTATGATCCAGCGGAAATTGGCAATTTGATCTCTGGTTCCTCTGTCTTTTCTAAAACCAGCTTGAACATTTGGAGGTTCACAGTTCACGTATTATTGAAGCCTGGCTTGGAGAATTTTGAGCATTACTTTGCTAGTGTGTGAGATGAGTGCAATTGTGCAGTAGTTTGAGCATTCTTTGGCATTGCCTTTCTTTGGGATTGGAATGAAAACTGACCTTTTCCCGTCCTGTGGCCACTACTGAGTTTTTCAAATTTGCTGGCATATTGAGTGCAGCACTTTCACAGCATCATGTTTCAGGATTTGAAATAGCTCAACTGGAATTCCTAAAGCCTTATACCTCTATAAACTGTGATATTCTTTCTTTTCTCCAAAGAGCACTCTGAAAACTGCACGTTGTAATGCAGGCCACCTCTCTAACTGGGACTAACTCATAGAGTCCAGGATATCAGCACAGGATGACATGCTGAGATAATAGTCTCACCCAACCTCTTATTTCACAGATGGGAAAACCGAGGCCCAGGACTTTTTGTAAATAGAAAAATCCTTTTATCAGTCTCTGCTTCATTTAATGGGACTTTAATTTCAGACTTCCACTATAATGCACAGTGACAGCTTATGTTCCTGATTTTTTTTCTTGCAAATGTCCATATGTGAGGTTGGTTACAGTGGCTGACAAAGGGGATGTATTTTAGCAAAATTGGAACACTAAGGACAATGTCCCCTTCATGGATCACAGCCTTGTCATGGCAAAGGGGCTTGCATAACTCAGTGAAGTTATAAGTCATGCTGTGCAGGGCCACCCAAGATGGATGGGTCATAGTGAAAAGTTCTGACAAAGAGATCAAACTAGTCAGCCCTAAAGAAAATCAACCCTGAATATTTATTGGAAGAACTGATGCTGAACCTGAAGCTTCAATGGCTTTGGCCTCCTGATGCAAAGAGCCAACTTGTTGGAAAAGACCCTAATGCTGGGAAAGACTGAAGACAAAAAGAGAAGGGGGCAGCAGGGGATGAGATGGTTGGATGGCATCATCAACACAATGGGCATGAATCTGAGCAAGCTCTGGGAGACAGTGAAGGACAGAGGAGCCTGGCATGCCACAGTCCATGGGGTCACAAAGAGTTGGACATAAACTTAGTGACTGAGCAACAACAGTGTATTAAATTTCCCTGAAATCAGAATTATTTTTGAGCGTGTCCTATACTCCAAAATTATCTCCTACCTTTTTTTTTTTTTTTAACTGTGCCATGTGGCATGCAGGGTATTAGCTCCCCAACCAGGGTTCATACCCATGCCTCCAGTATCAGGAGCGTGGATTCTTTACTGCTGGATCACCAGGAAAGTCCCTCTCTGCTTTTAAAGGATGGCCGTAGCAAAGGGGAGGAGTTTTTCTGTTCAGATTTGTTTGGCTTCAGTGCCCTTAAAAGGTGGAAAAGAAAGGTTGCAACCCAATGGCAGTCTTCTTGAAAAAGCTGAGGTCTAGGAAGTACTGGTTTAATCCCTTCACTGGCTGAATTGAGGGCAGGGCTTGCTGTCATTTTCCAACACCCACTGAGGAGCCTCACAACTTTGGGGAGGTCGGGTTTTAATGCATTCTCAGGTATGGCGTGTTCCCCCCAGGCATCATCCTCCCATCACCAAGCTCCTGTCCTTTACGAGGCTGCAGGGAGCCCCCAGGTGGAAAGCGTGATCCCTGCCCATGCAGGACTCCAAGCCAGGACCCCATGGACCTCGGTGGTCATCTGGCAGCAGTAGGGGCGCTCACACCTGGAATCCACTGTGGTCTCCATCGGCCTCTCCCCACCTCTCTCCCCAAAGGATGTGAGACCCTGCCTGGCCAACTCCTTGGAAGAAAAGTGATAACAAACCCAGACAGTGTATTAAAAAGCAGAGACATCACTTTGCTGACAAAGGCCCATATAGTCAAAGCTGTGGTCTTTCCAGTAGTCATATATGACTGTGAGAATTGAAGTGAAAGTCACTCAGTTATGTCCAACTCTTTGCAACCCCATTAACTATACAGTCTGTGAAATTCTCCAGGCCTGAATACTGGAGTGGGTAGCCTTTCCCTTCTCCAGGGGATCTTCCCAACCCAGGGATCGAACCCAGGTCTCCCACTTTGCAGGCAGATTCTTTACCAACTGAGTTGTGAGGAAAGCCTGGATGTGAGAGTTGGACCATAAAGAAGGCTGAGCACTGAAGAATTGATACTTTCGAAGTGTGGTGCTGTAGAAGACTCTTGAGAGTCCCTTGGACAGTAAAGAGGTCAAAGCAGTCAATCCTAAATGAAATTAACCTGAATATTCATTGGAAGAACTGTTGCTGAAGCTGATGCTCCAGTACTTTGGCCACCTGATGGGAAGAGCTGACTCATTCGAAAAGACTCTGATGCTGGGAAAGATGGAAGGCAAAAAGAGAGGGGGCAGCAAAGGATGAGATGGTTGGATGGCATCACTGACTCAGTGGGCATGAATTTGAGTAAACTCTGGGAGATAGTGGAGGACAGAGGAGTCTGGCGTGCTGCGGTCCATGGGGTCACTGAGTTGGACATGACTGAGCAACTGAACAACAGCAACTGGCTAGTGAGCGAGATGGGAACCTTAGTGAGGAGGGGCCGCATTAGGAAGACTCCCTGGGCATCCTCCATACGTGTTTTCCCGGATCCCTCAGGTGGAGGGGAGCCTGAACTCTGAGCTAAGGGGTTTGGCTTAGACTCTTTGATACTGGGGAGGCCCTGAAGCTTCTGAGCAGGCGAGAAGCAGAATAAAAAAGGCTGTTTCCAGGAGCTCAAAATGGCAGCAGCCAATTCCAGGAATTTGACTGGAAGCAGGGCTGGGACAGGAAGCCAGGTAGGCACGGGCAGGTGTGAGGGCTGCCTCTGGAGTGGCAGCAGTGGAAGCCAAAAAGCAGGAAGAAGAGAGGGCGGAACTCAAGCCTGGATGAGGGAGAGCCCCAGTCCGGATGAACAGGCTTTCCAGCGCTGATGCGGAAGATGGTGGCTTTGCCAGTTGGGAAGACTGCAGAGGTCACAGAGCCTCTCCCAGCCTCAGTAACATTATCTGCAGAGATCAGCTCATGGAGTCGGGCGGGCCCCCCCCATACGAGTATGCAGTGAAAGTGTGCCTGGAAACCACCCAGGCTGCAGGGGAGCAGCAGACAGGTGCCAGGGAGCTGTGAGAAGGGCTTTGTCCTAAGGGCCATGGGGGTCCATAGAAGGCTTTTGACAGCCAGTGATATGATCATATTTGCCTTTGGGAACCAGCCCCCGAGAGCAATGGAGAGAGGGCAGGCTGGGCGGCAGGGAGGCTGTGCAGAAAGCCTCTGTGGCCAATTGTCAGGTGAGGTATGAGGTCGGCCTGGGCCAAGTGGGAGGTGATGGGCCCTCCTGGAACATGGCCACCCCCACCCCAGGACCCAGCTTGCTTTTTGTCCTCGTTGTGCAGAGGCATCGTGTGCGATGAATGGAGGGTGGCAGGCATGGGTCCCAGCAACCGGGCTCTGGGGCTCTCTGTGACTGTATCTGTGCACACAAACCATGCCCTGGGCCGGCCACTGCGACAGTTGCCGGGACAGCAGAGGCCTGGCTGTTTGACCAGAGAGGCAGCAGCTGCCTCGTGGGAACATGAGGCCCAGCACCAGATCTAACTTTCCTTTCAAAGAACTTCCCACCCCCCCGCCCCACCTCCCAGCTCCCCATCCTGCCTCGGCCCCCAGCAGTCTCCTCGGCACTGGCCTGCCTCACTGGAGACCAGATCTTCATTTCTGCTGCCTCTCTTCTCTCATCTTCCTCTTCCTGTGCTTTCACGGTGTGCACGTCATTTTTGCTCACTTCTCTCCCTTTGGATTATTAATGCCCCTTTGTTCCTTCCTGTCTCCCTCCCCAGTGTGTCAGCTCTCCTAGTTTTTCTTTTCTTTTGCCTCCTCTTGCTGCTGATGGCTAGCTCAGTGCCCGGCACAGTGCCTGGCCCCCAGGGCACAGATGGTGTCCCCTTGGGCGTGGCGGCCTGTTTCCTGTCCCCACATGCCCTTCCGGTGCATTCCCTTCCTCCTTCCTTTTCTCCCACGCGTTTATCCATTTGCTAGATGGACCTTATAACCTCGGCAGGGACATTTTCAAGGCAGGCTTGGTTTTCCTGCCCTCTATTTCCTGCTGACTACCTAGAGGCATTCCCAGCCCAGTGATTTATGGCAGTATCCACCAGGTAGCCTGTTCTACAGCTGTGTCCCAGGGGCAGATGTGTCAACTTTTCACCCCTGTGGTGGTGGCCTTCCTTGGTCACACCCACAGTCACAGGCCTCTCTTAGTGACTGACTCTGACAAGCATCATCAAAACATTCCAGCCAAGGAAACAGACCCACTAACCCTGGAATCAGGCCTTGTCTCTCCCCGCAAGCTCCAGAACTTGCACTTGTGGCTTGACACTGCTGTCTG
Source organism: Oryx dammah (assembly GCF_014754425.2). Lineage (NCBI taxonomy): Eukaryota > Metazoa > Chordata > Mammalia > Artiodactyla > Bovidae > Oryx > Oryx dammah. Next base: position 28,380,938 of record NW_024070205.1, read on the forward strand.
GGGGTACATGGCTGGGGGATGTCCAAGGGGTGGGTGGCTCTGTCAGCACCAGCTTGCCTGGGAAAAAGGGAAGGTTGGGGGCAACTGGCTAGTTTCATTTTTCAGTCATTATTTATTTTTTAAAAAAATTTTTTATGAGGCAAAAAGGGTATGCTTTGGTTCATGTAGCAGAAACATTGGTAGGGAGGAATGAGGGCTCACCCTGGAAGGGCGGTGGAGACAGGAAAGGAGGAAGAGGAGGAGTGGGTGGTACTCGGGCCTAGGTGAGGAAGGGATTCACGGGTTCAAGTCTTGCTCACTGTGCGTCACAGTTCTCCTTTCCTCCATGCTGGGCCCCTCCTTGAGCAGCCTCTCCCCTAGGAGGCCCAGATGGCCACCAACAAGGAAGCTACACCTTGTCCTTCCAGCGTACCTGACAGGGGAGGGCCCCTCAGGAGAGGACAGGACTCCCCCAACCAGTAGTCCCTGAACAGTGGAGATCTGAGTCTTATTGGTCCTATCTGGGTTGAGGCCCCACCCATAGACAATTAGGAAGATCTGATTGGCCAGACCTGGTCACACCTAGTCTTAGAGCCAGGAGAAGGGGGTTGGGCACCCAGCATTATGCACCCCTCTAGAAAATGGCAACCCACTCCAGTGTTCTTGCCTGGAGACTCCCAGGGACAGGGGAGCCTGGTGGGCTGCCGTCTATGGGGTCACACAGAGTCAGACACGACTGAAGTGACTTAGCAGCAGCAGCAGCAGCAGCAGGTGTTACTGGGCAGCCTCGCTCCCCCAGCCCAGTGTGGTCCTTCCTCCGGACCTCCAGTGACCCTCTTCAGGAGTGACCAATGCAACAGGCTCTGGATCACTATTCGAAGGGTCCCTGTAGAGACTTCTGGGATAACAATAGGCACCACTCATGTTACCTGTATGGGATTTTCCTATTTGATATTGGAGTTTTATAAAGACAGAGCGTCCCTGTGCAATGCCTGTCACTGGCTGGTTTCTCTGCCATGTCCCCACGCACCTGGACTACTCCCTGGTGTGTTGTGGGTGTGCAGTTAGTGTCTGCAGAATCAGTGACTGGAGGGAGACCACAGGCCTTGCTCCTGCCCCTCAGGACCCACCCTCACCGGGCAGCACAATCCCTCCATCCCTGCCCAGCTTTCAGAGCCACTCAGCTATTTTGTCATCATTATAATTATTGGTGGTGGTGGTTACTCTTATGACTGCATCAGTTCAGTTCAGTCACTCAGTCATATCCGACTCTTTGCTACCCCATGGACTACAGCACACCAGGCTTCCCTGTCCATCACCAGCTCCCAGAACTTGCTCAAACCCATGTCCATGAAGTCAGTAATATCATCCAACCATCTCATCCTCTGTCATCCCCTTCTCCTCCTGCCTTCAGTCTTTCCCAGCATCAGGGTCTTTTCCAGTGTGCCAGTTCGTCACATCAGGTGGCCAAAGTATTGGAGCTTCAGCTTCAGCACCAGTCCTTCCAATGAACATTCAGTACTGATCTCCTTTAGGATTGACTGGTTGGATCTCCTTGCAGTTCAAGGGACTCTCAAGAGTCTTCTCCAGCACCACAGTTCAAAAGCATCAATTCTTCAGTGCTCAGCTTTCTTTATAGTCCAACTCTCACATCCATGCATGACTACTGGAAAAACCATAGCCTTGACTAGACAGACCTTTGTCGGCAAAGTAATGTCTCTGTGACTGCATGGCCATTGTTTTTGTTCAGCCTAGAAGCATCTCCCAACTCAGGGAGCAATCTTTTGTTTTATTTTATTTTTTTTTTTTAAACACTTTATTTTCTATTGGGGTATAGCCAATTAACAATGTTGTGATAGTTTCGATGAACAACAAAGGGACTCAGCCATACATCTATGTGTATCTGTTCTCCTCCAAACTCCCCTCCCATCTAGGCTGCCACATAACATTGAACATGTTCCCTGTGCTGTACAGAAGGTCCTTGTTGGTTATCCATTTTAAATACAGCAGTATGTGCCTGTGCATCTCAGACAGCAGTCTTGATCACCCTCACCTGCTCTGCCTACGTTTGCTTCAGGGATAACATTCTGTGCCAGAATGCATGGAGTCGCGATTCCTTACCTTATCCTCAGATCTAAACACCCTACAGGATGGTCAAAGGGCTAGACCTGGCAGATACTAAATAAACCCCTGTGGCACCCAGGCCCCTTGTGAGGCAGAGACACCATGTCATAGCCCCTGGCCTAAGGGGACAGGGGACATGACTGGAACACCTACAGCTGTGCTGGAGACTGTGACACCCGCTGTGAGGCTGCTGGGTGGGTGATCCAGGTTTGGATCTGGTCAGAGCCAGAATCTCTGAAACCCAGTTTTGTTTTGTTTTTAATTTGGGGCCTCTTAGTTGAGGCACCTGGGATTAATTTTCAGTCTTAGTTGCAGCATGTGGGATCTAGTTCCCTGACCAGGGATCGAACCTGGGCCCCCTGCACTGGGAACTCAGAGTCTTAACCACTGGACCACCAGGGAAGTCCCTGAAACCCCAGAGCCAGACTCTCTGACTGGTCACCATGCCCGGCCCTCTTCCCTCCTCTTACAGTGAGGAATGAGAGAGCAGCCATGGAGCGTGCTGGTGATTTGGGTTACAAAGATGATCTGTGACAGTGTCCAGCGCAGTACCTTGGGCCCAGGAAAGAGACTGAGTGTGGATGTTGGGTCATAACCCCTAACACGGTGCTGTGGCAGGTCGGAGAGGGACAGATCCTCGCACATGAGACATGGCTTCAAGCAGCCCCACGAGCCCTGGGTCCCAGGGGCTGAGCAAGGCGGGGAGGGGGTGCAAGGTCAGCAGTCAGCCCGGACCCTTAGCTTCTAAGCAGGTTTCTTAAGACACTGACTTGCGTCTTTTTCACTGAGTTGTCCTGGACACGCCCATTCCAACTCTCCATCATCAGCAAATCTCTGATTCTGATGTTGGACAAAGGACTGCCATATTCGTGGAAGCAGCATGTAGATGTTTAAAAACTCACTCTTTAGAGCATGGCTTGAGAACAGGTGAGAGGAAGGATTTTAGGGGGACTCTGGACTCAGGTTGTTTGGTTCACAGCCTCTCTCTGCTACTTATTAACATGAGGCTTTGGGCAAATCTTATAACCTCTCTGGGCATCTGTAATGCAGGGGTGATGGCAGCGCATTTGGGAAGATTAAATGAGATAATCCAGGGTCAGAGTAAACATTCAATGCATGTTAGCTGTTCTTACCATGATGGAAAATTGCAAGCTTCTGAATCAAAAGGCCTTCTTGTAAAATGTGTAAAACCCTCCCCCCATTTGTATTGACACACCTTGTCTATATCCAGGTGCTCCTGATACCTGACTGAGGATGCTTTTTCTGGCAGAGCATTGGTGAAAGGCCAGTGAACCCCTGAAATTGTGGAGGAGAGTGCCTAGGTGCCCTTATGGTATGCTGAATGGACAATGATCCTAAAGATGTCCACTTCCTAATTCCAGAGCCGGTGAATATGTTACCTTATATGGTTGTAGGGCCTCTGCGTATTCACCTTATCCAGATGGGCATGATGTAGTCACAAGAATCCTTGTGAGTGGGAAACAGGAGGGCCAGAGTAAGAAGGAGATGTGACAGAGGTTGGAAGATGGGAGGAGGGACCAGGAGCTAAGGAATGCCAGCAGCCTCTAGAAGCTGAGCAGGCAAGGGACAGATTCTCTCCTGAACCTCCCAGAAGCAACAAAAACCCTGCTGACACCTTGATTTTAGACTTCTGACCTCCAGAACTGTAAGAGAATGAATTTGTGTTGCTTTTAAGCCACTACATTTATGGTAATTTATTATAGCAGCAACAGGCGATGAATAGCCCTTCTCGGGGTTGGGGTGTCGGGGGTTAGGCACATAGGTGTTTATCAGCTTTTCAGACTGTGTTGATAGTCAGGTGATGAACAGTCACTGGTCCCCAGCATCTCACCTTGCTCTGGGAGCCCCCTGCTGGGTGTTACTGCAGCCTCCTTACCCCTATCCTTGGGCGTCCATGTTCTCATGAGCATATCTGAAATGCAGCTGCATTTTTCATCACTGATTTAATCTCTGGAAAGGCCTCTGAGAAGCCCCATAGAATGTGTTAGTGGCTCAGTCATGCCCAACTCTTTGAGACCCTATGGTCTGTAGCCCGCCAGGTTCCCCTGCCCATAGAATTCTCTAGGCAAGGATGCTGGAGTGGGTAGCCATTCCCTTCTCCAGGGAAATCTTCCCAACCCAGGTCTGCCTCATTGCAGAAAGATTCTTTTACCATCTGAGCCCCGGAGGAAGCCCTGTGTCATCCCGGGGGGTTCCTCAATCACAGCCATTACAGGTGCCCACAGAGCATGCCTCCCCCGGTCCTCAGCAGCTGACACTGGCTCGGGGCCTCATCTCCAAGATGCTGCTGCCCGTCTGGACAGGGAAATGGGCTCCGATTCCAGCAGCAGTAGCCGTAGAGGCACTGATGTTTATAACCCACTGGCCAGACCTTGGTCATATGGCACAGCTAGCTGCCAAGAGGCCGGATAACGCTGTCTTTACTCTGGGAAACCATGGGAAACTGAGCATCGGGAGTGTTCTTAACAGTGGAGGAAGGGAAGAGTGGATGTTGGGAGCCACGAGCAAGCAAAACAAAACCATCCTACTGAGTATCAGCCTGGTGAGTTGTCACCTGCTCTCAGGAGGTGACCTATGCTTAGAGGCGAGCTGGGCCCTACAGGTGACATCTCACCTCAGCCATCTGAGTCTGGCACATCCTGAAAAGGCCGGCCCCTTTCCCTGCCCTGAGCTGGGTCCTGATTGGCACTTACAGATCAGAGGGCAGAGAGGAAAGACAGCTGAGCTTCACACTCTTGAGGCCCCCGAGAAATCGTTTTGCATCTCAGCAGTTTCGTCGGGGCTTACCTGTAGATGAGGAGGCCTCTACAGTAGATGACTGGGCCTCTGCAGGATCACCTGTTGGATGCAGAGGAAACAGATGAGTCTTTTTCAGTTCCTGGGATGATCTTTTCAGTTCCTAAGAGACTTTAAAACCTGGGGTGGAGGAGGGGCTTCCCTGGTGGCTCAGTAGTAAAGAATCCTCTTGCCAAATGCAGGAGACACAGGTTCAATCCCTGATCCAGGAAATCCCACATGCTGCCAAGCAATGAAGCCCGTGTGCCACAACTATGGAGCCTGTGCTCTAGAGCCCTGGAGCCTCAACTTCTGAGCCCACCCGCCACACCTACTGAAGCCCGTGTACCCTAGAGCCCGTGCTCCACAATAAGAGAAGCCACTCCAATAAGAAGCCTGCACACACTTGCCACAAAGAGTAGCCCCCACTCACAGCAACTAGAGAAAGCCTGCTTAGCCGTGAAGACCCAGCACAGCCAGAGAGAAATAAAAAGCCTGGGGGAGCGGGTGGCAGTGAGTGTGGGCTAGGAACAGGCTGGGGAAGTCCAAATGTCATCCTTCCCTCTCTGCACCATGTCTTGACACTTACTGTATACCCAGCATAGTACACTTAACATGAATGAGACAGTCACTCCTCAACCCTGTGAGGTTAATTCTGTCTATTCTGATCACCTCTAGAAAGAGATGGCTTTCACTCTGACCCTTGCACTGATTATGCCTTGACCTCTCTGCAGAGTTGGGGAAGCAGCCCAGCCCTCACAGGGAGAAGACATTGGAAAGCATGAGCTATGTCATGAAGGTACTAAGCTCTAAGCCAGGGGTAGTTCTTGTTTGTCTCCCAATGTGCAAGAGGTGTCAAGGCCACCAGAGCAAGCCCCCTTCCCCAGGCTGTTTTTCTTCTTCCCCTCTCCTGCAGGCTGCCCTGTTTTAACCTCTTTTCCAGTTTTATGATTAAACATTGGTGTCAATTATTTACAGTCTGTCCAGATGAGTATCAGGGTTGCAGGGGACTGAGTGACTCACACGGGGGAAGTTGGTTCTTATGGAGGGGAAATGAGAGGAAGGAAAACAAGAAATTCTACCTCCTGACCGCAGAGGCTGAGGTCAGCCTAGGCAGGGCTTCTGGTGGATGTGGTGTAGGGACAGGGCTCTCTGTTGGAGTGTGGGGATTGAGAGACCATGGGTGGTGGGGCATGCTAGCTCTGGAGTCAGACGTAACCAGTCTGAATCATTACTGTGTCATTTGCTGTGTGTCTTGGAGTAGGAATCTTAACTTCTCTGAACTTCAGTTTCTTCATCTGTGAAATGGAGATTATTCTAGATACTTTCTCATTAGAGTTTGGGGGGGGAAAGCAGGATAGTAAATAATAAATTAAAATGTAGTTATATTAAATAGCAATGATAAATTATCAATATTAACATAAAATATTCTAAATTTTATAAATAAAATATTACATGAAATTAATGTGTTGTTGCTATTTAGTCACTAAGACATGTCTGATTCTTTTGTGACTCCATGGACTATAGCCTGCCAGGCTCCTCTGTCCATGGGATTTCTCAGGCAAGAAGGCTGGAGTGGGTTGCCACTTCCTTCTCCAGGGGATCTTCCTGACCCAGGGATCAAACCCACGTCTCCTGCATTGCAGGTTGATTCTTTACCACTGAGCCACCAGGGAAGCCCAACATGAAATTAATTGTAATAGTAATAACTGCACGGAGAGCAGCCAGCACAGTGCCTGGCACTTGGTGTGTGTGCATGTTGATTGCTCGGTCATATCTGACCCTGCGACCCCATGAACTGTAGCCTGCCAGGCTCCTCTGTCCATGGGATTTTCCAGGCAACAATACTGAGAGAGTCGATTCCTAGGCAGATGATAAGAAGTTCAGGGCCCCCAAGGAGGAGAAAGGGGTCTGGGGCTCTTGAAGTGGAGACTGGGGGTCTGAAATTCTTAAGGAGGAGAAAAGGACAAACATTTCTTTCCTCCGCATTCCTTAGTCTTAGTCAATTACACAACTCAGTTTAAACTCTGTACTAGGGATTATACAACAACAATGTATCTGGCTGGAGGACAGTTTCTCCTTCCTGAAAACCTTCTGACTAATTCTGATATCTTAGAATGTATATTATGGGAGTGGGTCTGGAGGATCTTTCTATTGTTAAATTCTAATCTTGTTATCCTAAAATGTAAATTGCTGGAGTAGGTCTGGTAGAATTTTCGCAAACTTGAGACATTCTTTTGATTCATTGTAATAACTAGTTAAAAGGTATATAACTCCATTGCTAACACTAGCAAGGGGGTACTCTTTCTGCCCCCTTCTGATGTCTATGTCAGAAGCTTTCTCTATTCCTTTTATATTTTAATAAAACCTTATTGCACAAAAGCTCTGAGCAGTCAAGCCTCATCACTGGCCCCGGATTGAATTCTTCTCTTCCGGAGGCCAAGAATCCCAGCGTCTTTTCGTGGGTCAGCAACAACCTTTCAGTACTGCACTGGGTTGCCATGCCCGCCTCCAGGGGATCTTCCAAACCCAGGGACTGAACCCAGGTCTCCCACATTACAAGTGGATTCTTTACTGTCTGAGCCACCAGGGAAGCCCAAGAATAATGGAGCGGTAGCCTATCCCTTCTCCAGGGGATCTTCCCGACCCAGGAATCAAACCAGGGTCTTCATTGTAGGCAGATTCTTTACCAGCTGAGCTACCGGCAGGCACTTGGTAAGTGCTTAGGAAATATTCAAGGGTGTTGCTACAATTCCAAAATGTAACTGTTGGAGAAAGAATTGAGTGTGACAGGTGATTTCCTAAAAATCAGAAGCCGGTAGAGACAGGGGGCTAGAGATGGCAGCTCTGGCTAAAATGCTTCCAGTAGGAATCACTGGTGGAAAGTAGAGTGGAGGGGGTAGGGAGGGGGTTGGGCGGCTCAACTGTGTTCCCAAAGGACTCTTGGCAGAAGGTTTGGGAACCACTCCTATGGAGGCAACATTGCTGTAGCTAAAAAAGAAAATGTCCAGATATGGGCAGGATAAACTTTCTCAAACTGTGTCCTAATCTCCAGAATCAGGGCCAGTCTGATAAAGGCCTGGGAACAGGGAGGGTTTGGATCTGCAGGATTCATTGGCCCTCAGAGGTCTGTCTCCACACACCTCTGCTTGGTTGTTAAAAGCCCCTCATAGAAAGACCAAGTAAAATAAACATCTGCCTTGTTTTGGCCTCACAGTTTAGGAACTTTAGCTTTGAGCCACCAGGAGAGCCTGCTGATACAAGCCTGAAAGTGTTTGCCTTTTATCACACTTTCTGTCCAAGCAGAGTTAGAACAGGTGCTGACTTGGCTCACAAGCAGAATTGTGGGTTAACCTATAAACCAGGTCAAAGAGTGCCAGGATGCCCAGCCTCCCTCCAACCCAGTCCCACAAGGAATGGGTGCAAAATTCACCAAGTGATTGGTTTGGTCAAGAGTAAGGAACTGTGCCTGATTAAACCAACTGTTAGGTAAGTAAACAGCCCGGGTATTGGCAGGTGCCATAGAACACGAATGCTGCTTGTATTCATTTCCTGTGGCTGCTATAAGGAACTACCCCAAACTTGGGGACAGAAAACAACACAGATTTATTCTCTTACAGTCAGGTTCCTGGGCTAAAGTCAGAGGGGCTGGTTGCTTCTGGAGGCGCAGGGGAGAATCCCAGTCCTCGTCTTTCCCACTGTAACAGCCCAGGGAGGTAGATCCCAGTGTGGGGGTGGTGGTGGTAGTTCAGTCGCTAAGTCATGTCCGACTCTTGCAACCCCATGGACTGTAGCCTGCCAGGCTCCTCTGTCCATAGGATTTTCCAGGCAAGAATACTGCAGTGGGTTGCCATTCCTTCTTCATGGGATCTTCCTGACCCAAGGATCGAAACTGCATCTACTGCCTTGCAGGTTCCTGTATTACAAGGGGATTCATTACTCCTGAGCTACCCGTCCCCTCTTACAGATGAGGCAACAGGAGAAGAGGGGTGATAATTCACCTTTCTAGGTAATGATTCGGTAGCAGAGCTGAGATGCAAATGCATCTTTGGCCCGGAGCCCACTCTGGGAATCCCACCACATGCAGGGTGGAGTTGACCCTTGCAGTCGCCATCCATAGTCCCTGATTTTAGAAGTTCTCCCCTCTGCCCTCCTCTACAAAATGACTCTTGAGAAGGAAGAACCAAAGGACTCAAGCTGGTGTCCAAAACAGCCTGCTACACAAGGACAAACGGTGTGTCCAGACCGTGCCCAGGTTCACACCAGCCTGTCTGGCAGCTGGGGGTGGGGGGCAGTGAGGTGAGATGCGCTCCATGCTCTCGTCTATCCCCCTAGTCCTCCCACCTTCCCAGACTCGGAGCTGCACGTCAGATGCCTGCGCTTCTGGTCCCCAGAAGGTCGGCTGTGACGTCTCACTTCACTTCCTCCTCGTGCCCAGAGGATAGCCTCAGTGGTGGGACCATAGACCCGGCCCTTAATAATAGCACTGCTGCCCTGCCTTGAGTGGAGCTCATCCGGCTTGGCTGAAAGGCTGCTTTTCCATCACCCCACAGATGAGGAAGATCTGAGCCAGCAGCTGGACTCAGGGCCACCAACTCTAAACTGTGAGACCTGGGACAAGTTTCTCAACCTCTCTGTGCCTCGGTGTATTCAGTGATGACGTGGACAAAGGTGGGGACCACCTCATCTGGTCGTGGGGCAGGATAAATGAGCTCACTTGTGCAGAATGCTTAGTGTGAGCCTGGCATGCAGTCGTGTCCAGGAAGCAGCAGATATTTTACAGTTGCTGATGGTGGGCTGGGGCTGAAGTCGGGGAGGCCAGGTAGGGTATTCAGCGCCTGTGTTCAGCCCCGCTTGCCAGAGCAGGAGGCCATTGTTGGCTCATTCCCAGAGCCTGGAGAAAGAGTCAGGCTCGCTTTGATGGTGACAAGAGCTCTCAGACTCCATCCTGGCAGGGAAACACACAGAGATGTCACATTTCGCAAGAAATATTGAGTGTGGCGGGAGCCCTGGAGATCAGGTCTTTGTGCCAGCCCTGTAAGTAGGGTCACATTCCAGCTGCCTGCTTAGTTTTTCTACGTTTCTTGAGAAACTTAGACAAAAACTTAGTTTCTTGACAACAAGTCAAGGTCCCGAAGAAAAGATACCCGGTTTGTTAAATTGCTCCTTCTGTTTATGGCTCCTGGAGTCTTCAGAATAAGTTAGTCTTCCTTAATTTCAGTCCTTAATTTCACCAACACTTAGTGGATTAGCAACGAGACTGAGGACATCAGACCTTATAAAAATCACTGATGTCTTATGTCGGGGAGGGGAAGCTGCCTCTTTTCTCTTCAAGAAGTAGTGAATCCTGGGAGGTGTCTGCTCCTCTTTATATATATCTGCTCCCATATATATGTATGCTTAGTTGCTCATTCATGTCCAGCTCTTTGTGACCTCATGGACTGTAGCCTGCCAAGCTCCTCCTCCATGGGATTCTCCAGGCAAGAATATGGGAGTGACTAGCCATTCTCTTCCCTAGGGGATCTTCCTGACCCAGGGATCGAACTCCGGTCTCCTGCATTGCAGGCAGATTCTTTACCATCTGAGCCACCAGGAAAGCCCATCTCCTCCCCCATCTCTGTGCAGTTTTCCAGACTCAGCCCTTCCCACAGGACACTTTATCTCCTCCTGTCCCCAGACTTTGCCCCAGTGAAGTTTACAGATGCCTCCAGGTCCTGCAGAGCTGCTGCTTTATCCTCCTCCTCCTTCCAGCCCCCTTTAAAGTGAATTGGTCGCTCTTTCTGTAGGCTCTTTGGATACACCCTGTTTTAGCAGTGCTGGGTAGTGATGAAAAGCATGGGCTTTAGAGTCAGACATAACCTACTCCTGCCTTGTACTAGCTGTGTGGCATCTGACCAGTTATGTTCCCTCTCTGAACTTCACTGTCCTAAATGGAACAAATAACTATTAAATGATTGGGCACGGAAAGATCTCAACAGAGGGCCTGGCACAGAGTCGGCATTCAACACACGTTCCCTCTCACCTGGTGCTGACTTCCCTTCTAAGAAGAGTAACCTGTCTTTCTGCTGGACTGTGAAAGTAGTCTCAGCCATCTGTGCATCCTCCCAAGCTCCTGGCGCACAGTAGGGACCCATGAGTTGTTGGGGCTAGATTCTTTAAAAAGCCAGTTTAAAAGAAATGCACACCTGTTACCCCTGACGCTTTGGTGATGAAGTATCTCCAGGGGTCAACTGTACATTGCCCATTTCTAGCCTATGTGCACCCCCTCCTCCCCTCGCCGGGAGTGGCCCACAGGGACTAGGCCTTGTGGGAACTGATGTGATACAAGGGGAAAGAAGTGAGCTTCAGAGTCAGATTCGATTGTGCATCTTGACTCTGCAGCTTACAGCTGTGTGACCCAGGGCAAAATGCTTAACCTCTCTGAGACTCAGAGGTCCTGGGGCTAATCCTCTTTGAAGGGCACCTCTGAGGCTTGGATGCCTTTAGAAAGGGTACCTGTCTCCTTCTTGAACTGTTCCTATTATCATCCTTACTCTGTCTCTCAATTCACTCAATACCCTTTCTTTTGCGTTATCCTGTCAGCTCTCTCTGGCTCAGGCGGCCCTCCCCTCTCTGCCTTTATGACTCATTTGCACAGGGCTCTTCATCTTTTCCTGAGTGCACAGTCTACAAGAACCTGTCCTAAAAGAACAGGAACCTGACACTCTTTGACCTTAGGAGAGAAACTCCCAGGAGGGACAGGGGCAGCAGCAGAGGTTGCTCAGAGCCTTTCTTCCAGCCCCTGCCCCGTCCCCACTGCAGGGGACGGGAGCTCAGTGACAAAAGTGATTGTGAGCTGAAACTTGGCAGAAAGGGCCTCACTGAATTCTTCCTTTGTGACTGAAATGTAGCACAGCCTGGTCCCTGCGAATGGAGCCGGGGATCCCTTTCCCAATTATGCAGCTTGGCAGAGAGAGGTTGGGGCGCAGGGAGAATGGTCAAGGAGCCTCTTTGTCACGGGGGCTGGTTATGCTGCCAGACACCTCCGACTGCTGAGATCTCCTCCCCCTAAAGCCAGCCGGGCGGGCTGGATACTTCTGGAGCTGTGCCTTCCGGGGCCAGAGAATTGCTGGGATTCAGCGGGAGAGGGGCAAGGGAAGGCTTGCCCATCAACACTTGGGACACTGTGCTGTTTCCGCCAGAGCAGTGCTGTTTTCTGTCGTTCGATTTTATTTAAATTGTTACCTTTACACTGTCTCTAGGGCTTCCCTGGGGGCTCAGCTGGTAAAGAATGCAGCAGACCTCTTGCAATCAGGAGACCCGGGGTCAATCCCTGGGTCAGGAAGATTCCCTGGAGAACAAAATGGCAACCTTCTCCAGTATTCTTGCCTAGGAAGATCCCATGGATGCAGGAGTCTGGCAGGTCCATGGGCTCACAAGAGTCAGACACGACTTAGCAACTCCACCACCACCACATACTGTCTCTTTGTCTATATACTGAAAAGTGAAAGTCGCTCACTCATGTCCAGCTCTTTGCAATCCCATGAACTATACAGTCCATGGAATTCTCCAGGCCAGAATACTGGAGTGGGTAGCCTTTTCCTTCTTCAGGGGATCTTCCCAAACCAGGGATCAAACTCAGGTCTCCCACATTGCAGGCAGATTCTTTACCAGCTGAGCCACCAGGGAAGCCCGCGTCTGTATAGAAAGATTCTAAGTGTGGACTGGTGATAAGTATCCACCCCCCTCCGCAACTCGGGTCTCAGCCAGGTGAGCACTCAGATGTCAGAGCCTCTTCCCCTCAACTCTCCAGGGAAATCCCTTGAGCTGGCTGTAGCTAGTTAGCCGAGGATGTGTGTGGGAATAAAGACAGCAGATGCCCAGGTTGGAGGAGAAAGGCTCAGGGTGCTCACCTACCTGCTAGGAAGACCAGGGACCAGCTGAAACCTCAAACCCTACCAGGAAATACTGACAGAGTCACCGTCTTGGGTCAGAATGGAAGTCACATTTAACCTGGGTGACTTTCCCATGTTGTTGGGAAATCATTTGCATAAGGACACAAGACTTGGATATCCTGAAAATTAGCTCTATCTAATCCTGTCCCCCTCGGTGCCAACCTTGGACTAGGCATTTTCCCTAATGGATACAGGATATCAGTTAAACTTCTTAACTTGCTAGGTAGTCATTCATTCATTCTACAATAGTTATTAAGCACCTGTTACAGTCTTGACACGAGGTGCTGAGTGCTGGGTATACAGAAATGAACAAGGTGAATGGGACTTTTCTGTCAGGGCATTTACACTCCAGTGGGGAGACAAGGAGGCAATAGGAAAGCAAAGCAAGGCTGCTGTAGACTGAGGTAACATCATCCATCCATAGGAAGGAATGTCATAAGGACCAAAGCATGGGGCTTGAGAGTAGCTGGGTAAGGAAGAGGATATTATAGTGTGATCAAGGAAATCCTCACTGAGGAGGTGGCATTTGAGCTAAGAGACAGAAGCGGTAAGGAAGTGGATAAACAAAAAAGACAGATAGAAGGGAGGGAGGTTCAAGAGGGAGGAGACATATGTATACCTGTGGCTGATTCGTTGATGTATGGCAGAAAGCAGCACAATATTATAAAACAAATATCTTGCAATAAAAAAAAATTTTTAAGAGTTTTTTTAAAAGGCGGTGGGGGAGGAAGTTTATAAAAGGAAAACTAGAAAAATTAATACATCATGCTCAAATCCAGAAAAAAAAAAAAATCACGTTCAAATCCAGGAAAAAAAAAAAGACAGGTGGAAGAGTTTCAGGTATCGGGAACAGTAAGTGCAAAGGCCCTGCAGCAGGATGTGCTTAATGTGACTAGAAACAGACAGGAAGCCCCCTGAGGGTTGGTGAGTCAAGAGATAAGATATGAGAGAGACAAGAGCCCAGTCCAATCTGGTGGGATTTGAAGGCCACAGCAAAGGAGTTCGAATTTTATGCTAAGAATAATGGAAAGGAATCAACTCTTAGAATCTCCTACCGTAAAATATTCCAGCCAATCAAAAAAGTCTATATAGGTGTATATATATATGTGATGTTTAATGGATAATTTAATGAACACCCAGGTACCCTTCACTATTCCTCCTCAACACCATTTCTCACTCCTCCAGGGAGATACCTGTTGTCCTCAATTTTAATTCATAATTTTGCCTTTCTTCCTAATAATTACAGAGATAAAGCAATACATTGCCTGGTTTTGAACTACATATAAATAGAACTATGCTACATGTGTTCTTCTGCAATTTGCTTTCCTGTTCAACCTCACATGTTGTCAGAATGGTCCACGCTGGTGCACGTACCTGCAGTTTATTCCTTTTCCCGGCTGCATCGTACTCCACTGGACCATAACTGCATACTCAGCTACTGTCAGGCTTTATCTTTTCTCCCGGGACATGACATTATTCGATTTTCTAATGTTGAATCAACTATGCATTATTGGGATAAAGCTTTTTGAAAAATGTGGTTGGATTCCATTTGCTGACATTTTGTTTAGGATTTTTGTTTCTGCGCTGGCAGATCAGCTTGACCTGTCATTTTCCTTCCCTGCCTTGTTGCTTTTGGGGTCAAGACTGCACATTCCCATAAAGGGACCTGGGGAGTGTTTCTCCTTTTACTCTCCAGAGCACTTGTATAAGACAGAGAAAATCATGGAAAGGTTTCATCAGTGTGACTGCCATATCATCATCCTTCTGCAGCCCCACTCTTTGTTTCAGAGTCTTGGCTTCTTTTGATACAACTTTTCTCACATGTGCCTTCTCCCCCAAAGCAAAGAAAACAGTGCCTCCACCGTGAGTACCTCAGCTTGACATGCTCACAGCATACTTAGAAAGCTGCTTTTCTGGTTTTTTACGGGTGGGTCCTTAACATAAGATTTTAGCATGAAGAGTTGTCAACTGCCTCCTCAGCTAACCACAGGTAGGTGCCTCTCTTAACTGGTTCACAGCTTTCTTGAAAACCTAAATACATGATCATTCGTTCATCTCTTAGGGCTGCCTCGAACCTGAGCTGTGACGGATCCAATTCCTGGGTCCCGAGGTGAGTCTGGGTCAGCTGGGACCCCAGGCTGCTTACCAAGGCTGCTCTGTTTTAAGGACATCTTGGAAACTATGTGGCCCAAATCCTCTAAGCACAAAATTAGCTTCTTTCCATTATTTTTGAAAGGGAAAGAACACCATGCTAAATATAACGTGGGTCAACAAGCCAGAAGCAAGATAAATAGCCACCAGCTGCACGTTGGGGAGCTGGGTCTCCACGCCCCCGGTGAACCTTCGAGGTCTTGGTTTCCAGAGGGTGGGAGGAACCAGCAAACGATCTGAAGCTACCGTTGGATACAAAACCCTGCTGCAAACCCAAAAAACAAATGCCTTCATTTTGTTTTCTTATTTGAAAAACAACACATTTCTGTGTTTTCCTCCCAAGAAGAAAAAGAAAATAAAAACCATTCTGATCCCAACACCCAGAGAAAATAACTATAAACACTGTGGCCTGTATCATTTGAGTGTTTTGAAATTTAATATAACACATTCAGTGGTGTCTCTCCCAAGCTTTTATTCCTCACTATCATTCTTTCTTTTTAGATGTTCCTTTTGAAGTGCTACCCACCCCGCCACTCCATAAAACGTTAATACCAGATAGGCTGAGTACCATGGAGGACCACAAACTTTTGTAACAACTAAGCTTATTTTACACCATCCCCAAGAGCCAATTTTCCCCCCTTGTGGGCTGAGCGCACCCCATGGAGAATGCAGGCTTTAAATAATATTAAATAACAAACCTTCCTGTAGGAACTCACTGTGTGCTGGTCACATACTGTTCTGGGTACTTTATGTACATTTACTTGTTGACTTATCATAACTTTCCTATGAGGTTGAGTCCTAGAGAGCTTTTATCTGCATCTTAACAGTTGTGGAAACTGAGGCACAGAGAGGTAAGTCATTTGTCCAAGGTCACTCAACTGGGAAGGTACAGAGAGTCCAGGCAGCCTAGTTCTATAGCTCACACTTAACCACCAAGCTGTGTTGCCTTAAGACAACACATTCTAACTGTAAAAAAATTTCAAACTACAGAAATAGAATATGCAGGTCTTTTGTCTCTAAAAAAATATAGAAATAGAGTAAAAGTTACACTTCCTAGGCCCCCTTCATCCCCAGAAACAATCTTTGGCAAAAGTTTGGAATGTGTCTCTCATCTGGGATTTTACATATATGTTTACATATATGAAAATATATTGCCTTTTTATTTTAACGTAAGTAAAATCATTCAGCCTTTTCCCCTATATATTTATATGAATAATACATGCCCATGTATATAGCTTTATAAAAATTAGGATCACACTGAACATACTCTTATTTGATTTAAAAATGTATCATTAGCTGCTTTGAGACCATAATTCAGTAAGTGCATATTTTATTTAACCAGATCCAGACTACTGGGAGTTTAAAAAGTTTCTAGTTTCCCACTGCTATCAAGTTATGATGAATATCCTTGCCCTGTACATAATTCTTAGAAGTTGGAATGACAGAGCCTGAGGGTATAAACATTTTTGAAACTTTTGATCCCTAAATGCCAAAACTTGCCACCCAGAAAAACTGTATGAAATCGCCCATCCCAACAACCTCACCCACACTGAGTATTAGTGCCTGTTTTCAGTCATTGACAAAAATGTGTTCATTCTGAGCTTTTTCATCTCTGCCTGTGTCCCTCATCAGGGGCCTGTTATACTCATGTGACAGCATAAGGCAAAACTTGAATTGAGAATGAATGAGAACAAGGAGCCAGTTAGGGTAACGTGGCCACATCAGTGCTTTAATAAATAGGTTGTCAGCCTCCCTGGTAAGAGGCCTGGCTGTCCAGTCCTGAGCAGGTGCTCAGTAGTTTCTTCTTCTCTCCTGCTTCCAGCACAAGGCTCAGGCTGCATCTCTCTACCACTAAGCCCCCCATTTCTGACCTTTGTCTCCAATCCATTTGGCAGAACCAAGGCATTGCTAGGGCTGTGAAACCCCTCATCCTTCCCTTCGCTGGCCACAAGTGATGTGAGAACCACACCGCCTTGTGTATACAGTAGGCGATTAGCAGCTGGACTCACTGCAAGTGTCTCCAACAGGATTCTTGTTCAGTGTTCTGCATGTACACACGTGCATGGTCATACACCGGCACACGGGCATGTGTGTGCATGTATGTACGCACTTGTGCCCACCCATATAGTATAGCACATGGAGGCAGACCCTAATATGTGAAGTGGGGCTTCTCTCTCACAAGATTCTCCACATGCCCTCCAGCCTGAGTTAGGACCCCCGGCTGCCTAGTGCCACAGTTCCTATACTTTCTTCTCATTATTTTTTTAATTTTTAAAAATTTTATTACTTTATTTTTGGCTGTGGGTCTTCATTGGTTTTATTTTGTGGGTCTTTGTTGCTGCGGGGACTTTAGTTGCAGCGAGAGGGGGCTTCTCTAGTTAACGCTTCTCACTGCAGTAGCTTCTCTTGTTGCAGAGCCAGGCTCTAGGGCACGTGAGCTCAGTAGTTGTGGCTCCCGGGCTCTAGAACACAGGCTCAGGACTTGTGGCCCACGGGTTTAGTTGCCCCGTGACATGTGGGATCTTCCTGGATCAGGGCTCGAACCCATGTCTCCAGCATTGGCAGGTGGATTCTTGGCCACTGAGCCACCAGGGAAGCCCTTTTTAATATTTTTTAATGTGATAAAAATCACATACAGCATACTATTGTAACCATATTTAACTGTGCAGTTCAGTGGCACTAAGCACATTCACATTGTTGTGCAACTCTCACCATCATCACCGTCATCCATCTCCTGAATCTTTCATCTTCCGAAACTGAAACCCTGTCCCCATTAAACACTAAGTCCCCATAACCCCTCCCCACCTCCACCTCTTGGCCCCTGGCATCTACCAATGTACTTTCTGACTCTATAAATTTGACTATTGTAGGTACCTTATGTAAGTGGAGTCAGGTGGCGCTAGTGGTAAAGAATCTGCCTGCCGACGCAGAGATGTAAGAGATGTGGGTTTGATCCCCTGGAGGAGGGCATGGCAACACACTCCAGTATTCTTGCCTGGAGAATCCCATGGACAGAGGAGCATGGTGGGCTACAGTCCATGGGATCCCAAAGAGTCGGACATGACTGAAACAACCTAGCACCCAATGTAATTGGAATGCCTTCTTAAGATTAACTTAATATATGTCCTAAAAACAGATTATGCCTTATTTTTTTTTTCTCTCTCTCTCCCTACTTTATTGTTTTCCCCTGTGGACTGTTCTCCTGCTGGCCTGAAACCTCCCCACTAATCCTTAATTTGTTCATCAGTATTTCTCTAGTACTGAACACTGCTTAGCAGGTACATGTGAAATATTTGTTGAGTGGGAAAAAAAAAAGAAGGAATGGACTTCAAGCCGATAGAGGATGTTATCCCAATTATTTTTAGAGTATTTTTGAACAAAGTGGCCAGTTTCAGATGGAGCCCAGTGCTTGATGAGAAAATATCTCAGCAGCATCAGATTTCACGTGGCCTGGTTAGCCGTCTTTTTGCAAGGAGCGGAAAGAATGTGGAATGGCAAATAGGGCCTTGCCCATCTAAACAGCTGTAAAGTTTTACTGTTCTGCAAAGATTGCTGTGGCAGGGATAATGTATTGAGGAGTAATTAGCCAGGAGCCTCACTCGCTGGTCCTCCAGCCCCCTGAAAGTGTTCTAATCTCAAACCTTCAAGTCACTGGCCTATCAGGCTCCCTCTCCCTGCCGGCAAATTGCTATGGACTCCCAGCTGATTGATCCCATGAGCACAAGGTCTCAGGGCTGCTTCACAAGAGAGGGTTTTTCATCCAGCTGGGCACAGCAGCTAAGATGATGGATGTGCAGCTTTCTGCCCCTTTAAGAAAAGCAAAACTCAGAACTTCCCTGGCAGTGCAGTGGTTAAGGCTCCCTGCTCCGCATACAGGGGGCACAGATTCCATTCCTTGGTTGGGGAACTAAGATCCCGCATGCCACACATGCTGTGCCAGCCAAAAATAAATGGAAAAGCACCCTTTAAGAGAGAAGAAAAGAAAAAAAAAGGTAAAACTCCATGTGGCTGAAAAGAAGCATGCCTTGCAGGACAGCTTCATCTGGCTATTTCATTCATTTGATTCAGCAGGCATTGGGGGAGGGAGGGTGCTGCTATGTTCCAGGAGCAGACTGAAAAAGATGTGGTCACAGAAAGAAAGAGATTTGCCACAGAAGATCCTGAGGGCTTGCAGGAGACACAGAAGGGCAGCTGAGCAGGGTTGATCAGAGAAGGGCAGAAAGGCTGGAGGGAGTTTGCGAAGGAGGGCGAGGTGCAAGATGAGTGGGAGAGGCAGGGTCAGGTTGAGCCCGCCTTGAGCAGGATTCCAAGGAGCCTGGATTTTGTGCTGCAGACAATGGGAAGCCACTGAGGGTGGAACACATCACAGTAGGCCCCTTCGACTGGGTCACATCATGACTGATGCCGGTCAGCCAGGCAATATTGACATGGCTCAGGCAAGCCATGGTTCACTCACCGTAGCTGGTGAGAGGGTGAGATTGTACTGCACTTCACTAAATCCCAGAATATATCTGGATGACCTGCAGCTCTGACCTTTCTGGCCTCCCGCAGGAAAGGTCTGGCTTCTCCTTTTCAGATGGGGGAGGCAGATCACAGAAGGAGCAGGGGCACGTAAGACGTCTGGAATGCATCAGAGGCGAGCCCAGCCCAGGTCGTGACTCAGTCCTGCCTCCCCCTACCCCCCAACCCCCGCCACCCCACCCCTAGTGAGGAGCACAGCCATCGCATTCAGCAGAGCACCTTGAATCAGAAATGACTTTGCTCTCTCCTCTCTGCTTTCCTCGCAGACCTCCCGGACACAGCCGTCCACACAGGATGCCTCATGTTGGCTTGCAACCATCCTTCGAGAGTCCAGCCGCCGTTTTTTTAGTGTGGCCCTAGGGCTTTCGTTCAGGGCGTTTTGTTGTAGCTGCTGCTTTTTATTTATTTATTTTCTGTCTTTGAACCTGGACCTTGCCCCGCTCCTGCTGGCATGATGGCCCAGTCCAAAGCCAACGGCTCACACTATGCACTGACCGCCATCGGCCTGGGGATGCTGGTCCTTGGGATCATCATGGCCATGTGGAACCTGGTCCCTGGGTTCAGCACCGCAGAGAAGCCGGCTGCTCAGGGGAACAAGACGGAGGTAGGAAGCGGCATCCTTAAGAGCAAGACCTTCTCTGTGGCCTACGTGCTGGTCGGGGCCGGCGTGATGCTGCTCCTGCTCTCCATCTGCCTGAGCATCCGGGACAAGAGGAAGCAGCGGCAGGGCGAGGAGCTGGCACACATCCAGCACCCGGGCGTCGAACCGCACACCCACGAGGAGGACAGGTGAGGATGGCTGACCGGACCCGGACGGGGGATGGACATGCACACCCACAGGCATAGCCACAGGCTCAGGACTCAACAATGGTGAGAACATTGTCATCTAAGGGGCTGTCTCCCATGACCACTTCTGTGCAACAGTTTATCCTTTTACAGATGACTTTATCTTTTGATCCCAGAATTTCCCAAATAATACAGTTTGAATGAATGATTACAGTTGTGTCAAGATTTTGACACCCCCCCCCCCAGGGAATCTGCATGGCACCTGGGGTGGCTGGAGCCTGCCCCCTGGAAGCTTTTCCATTTACCCCAGTGTCCTGGATGTTTATCCTTTGAGATGAAAGGTTGGGAAGCAAGATTCTATTTGACCAAAAATACTACAAACACATTTAAAAAGCAAGTGCTAAATTGGGGGCATAAGATAAAAGTTGATACCCCAAGTATAAAAAGAGCACTATTGTGTATAAAACAGATAACTGATGAGAACCTACTGTATAGCATGGGGTGGGGGGAAGAAGGTACAGTCTGTTTGTTCAGTTCAGTTCAGTCATTCAGTCGTGTCCGACTCTTTGCAACCCCATGAATTGCAGCACGCCAGGCCTCCCTGTCCATCACCAACTCCCAGAGTTCACTCAGACTCACGTCCATCCAGTCAGTGATACCATCCAGCCATCTCATCCTCTGTCATCCCCTTCTCCTGCCCCCAATCCCTCCCAGCATCAGAGTCTTTTCCAATGAGTCAACTCTTCACATGAGGTGGCCAAAGTACTGGAGTTTCAGCTTTAGCATCATTCCTTCCAAAGAAATCCCAGGGCTGATCTCCTTCAGAATGGATTGGTTGGATCTCCTTGCAGTCCAAGGGACTCTCAAGAGTCTTCTCCAACACCATAGTTCAAACGCATCAATTCTTCGGTGCTCAGCCTTCTTCACAGTCCAACTCTCACATCCATACATGACCACAGGAAAAACCATAACCTTGACTAGACAGTCTGTTTGTAGGACAGATATTAAGTTAACCTTAAAAATGCATTCCAATATACAGCAGATGCAAATACTGTTTGATTCCACTTATACAAGGCACCTAGAATAGTACCTCACATTCATAGAGTTAGAAAGTACATTGATAGATGTCAGGGCCCAGAGGCTGAGGAGGTGGGAGGTAAGGGTAGGGATGGGGAATGGAGACTTAGTGTTTAATGGGGAGAATTTCAGGTTAGAGAAGTGAAAATTTTGGGAATTGGATGATAGTGAGATGTGCACAACACAGTGAATGTGCTGCTGCTGCTGCTAAGTCGCTTCAGTCGTGTCCAACTCTGTGCGACCCCATAGACGGCAGCCCACCAGGCTCCCCTGTCCCTGGGATTCTTCAGGCAAGAACACTGGAGTGGGTTGCCATTTCCTTCCCCAATGTATGAAAGTGAAAAGTGAAAGTGAAGTCGCTCAGTTGTGTCCGATTCTTTGCAACCCCATGGACTGCAGCCCACCAGGCTCCTCCGTCCATGAGATTTTCCAGGCAAGAGTACTGGAGTGGGTTGCCATCCCCTTCTCCAGTGAATGTGCTAGTACCACTGAAATATACAGTTAAAATATGGTTAAAATAGTATGCTTTATATTATGTGACTTTTATTACAATAAAAAAAAATTTTTTTTAAAGATCCCTTACAAATGAATGTTAAAGAACACACAGTTGGAAAATGGACCTAGAGGGGGGTGGGGGGCAAAAAAAAGAAAATGGACCAAGAACACAAACAAGCATTTCATAGACATTCAAATGATAGTTGTTCAGTCTCATTAGTCAGGAAATACAAACAACCAACAAAAGGCATTGTAATTCTTCGCCTATCTACTGGCCAACATAGACTGTCCTCCGGGTTAGAGATTTGTAAGGAAGTGGGTTGTTAATGAGGGGCTGATTGACATAACCTTACTGAAGGGGAATTCACAGTAACTGGCAGTTTTAAAGATGTGTGCCCCTGTCAATTATCTTCCTAAGAGCTTATCTTTGGGACACAGTCACACAAGTACAAAGGGGTCTGTACTCATAGATTTATCAGAGCATTGCTGAAAATAGCATAGACAGATGTGACTACTAAATATCCATCAGTTGAGCTAAATTATAACATGCCCATTCAGTAGAATTCTCTGCAGCCACTGCCAATCTATATTTGCTAATGTGAATCTGTATCTCTGAGAAAAGGAGGTTTATAACACAGCATGTTAAGGTCTTCATCACATCAGACATTGTGGCTATGGGACTAGAGAAGGATCTAGAAAGGTGTACAGCAGAATGTTGTTATTGTTCAGATGCTAAATTGTATCCAACCCTTTGCGATCCCGTGGACTGAAGCACACTAGGCTTCCCTGTCCTTCACTATCTCCCAGAACTTGCTCACTCTCAAGTCCATTGAGTCAGTGATGCCACCAACCATCTCATCCTCTGTTGCCTCCTTCTCCTCCTGCCTTCAATCTTTCCCAGCATCAGGGTCTTTTCCAATGAGTCAGCTCTTCCCATCAGGTGGCCAAAGTATTGAAGCTTCAGTTTCAACATCAGTCCTTCCAATGAATATTCAGGACTGATTTCCTATAGGATTGACTGGTTTGATTTCTTTACAGTCCAAGGGACTCTCAAGAGTCTTCTCCAATACCACAACTCAAAAGCATCAATTCTTCAGTGCTCAGCCTTCTTTGTGGTCCAACTCTCACATCATACATGACTACTGGAAAGATCATAGCTTTAACTAGATGGACCTTTGTTGGCAAAGTGATGTCTCTGCTTCTTAATATGCTGTCTATGTTTGTCATAGCTTTTCTTTCAAGGAGCAAGCATCTTTTAATTTTGTGGCTGCAGTCACCATCCACAGTGATTTTGGAGTCCAAGAAAATAAAATCTGTCACTGTTCCTACTTTTTCTCCATGTATTTGCCATGAAGTAATAGGACCAGATACTATGATCTTAGTTTTTTGAATGTTGAGTTTTAAGCCAGCTTTTTCACTCTCCTTTTTCACCCTCATCAAGAGGCTCTTTAGTTCCTCTTCACTTTCTGCCATTAGGTATCATCTGCATATCTGAGGTTGTTGATATTTCTCCCGGCAATCTAAGTATTTTTATATTCTTTATTAAATTTTTCTGTAGTGTTTGAATTTTCAGTAAGAATGTCTTTTCTTTCTAGTGGGATGGGAATTGTTTTTATTTTGGAAAAATTAAACAAATTTTCTGAAAGTAAAAGATAGTCAGGCATATTCTAGAAAAGTTGGGAAATACAAAAAAGAACAAAGAAGGAAAACTAGTCACCTATCATTAAAGGTATGACCAAGTCACTTGACCTCAATGTATCTGTTTTCCCATCTGTAAAATGAAAACTGTTAACCTCCCCTGCCTTTTAGCCTCATATGTAACAGCATGCCAGGTGGGCTATTCTGATGCCCAAATGGACGTCCTTTGACCATAGACAACATAAACATACATGAAACAGGTGCCAATTTGAAGCAAAATGGTTGTTCCTGGGTAGAGAAAGAATATCTGGAATATAAAATTTACGTGTATCTCAAATTATTCTGTAATTTCCCATCCATAAAATGGGTATACCAATATGGGGCTGGCCAAAAAATTCATTTGGGTTTTCCATATTATCCAATGGAAAAACCCAAACAAATTTTCTGGCTAACCCAATAGTACCTAACTCATAGTGTCTTTAGGAAGATGACATTAGTTTATACGTACTTAGAACAGTGTCTGGCTTGTAGCCAACAGGTGAAGTGATAGCTCTTATTCCTCCTTGGATACACCTGTTGCTAACAAGGCTGGTATCCGGGGTCCCGGTGACAACGTGTGGTCTGGGATCCATCTCTTTGTGATCGTAAGTGACTCGAGCACATGCTAACCATCCCATGTCTGTGTTGCTGTCTTGCAGCCAGGAGGAGGAGGAGGAGGCCTCCTCACGGTACTACGTCCCCAGCTACGAGGAAGTGATGAACACAAACTACGCGGAAGCAAGGGACGTGGACCAGAACCCCCGGATGAGCATCTCTCTCCCCTCCTATGAGTCCTTGACGGGGCTGGATGAGACAAGCCCCACCACAACCAGGGCTGATGTGGAGACCAGCCCAGGGAATCCCCCTGACAGGCAGAACTCCAAGTTGTCCAAACGCCTGAAGCCGCTGAAAGTGAGAAGGATAAAATCCGAAAAGCTTCACCTCAAAGACTTTAGGATCAACCTGCCAGACAAAAATGTGCCTCCTCCCTCCATCGAGCCTTTGACACCACCCCCACAGTACGATGAGGTCCAGGAGAAGGCCCCTGATGCCCGGCCCCCCGACTGATGGTCCCTCCCGGGCGGATTCCCTCCTGTTTCTTGTCCTCTGCACCAAACAGACCCCGAATGAAGCCACTTCAGCCACAGTTGAGAAGCGGAGGGGCCAGGTGTATACTTAGCTATTTGGATGGGGCCAGGAGCTGAGGGCGTTCTAGGACTGGGGAGTGACTCTCGGGTCCCCAGGACCTCCGGTCACAGGTGCATCAGAAAGAGCTGCTGCCTCAGATCTTGTGAAGCTGTGACCCCATCTAGGGAAGCAGTGCCGGCATCTTCCACTTTGTCCTTCCTTGACGTTGAATTGCTGGGGACAATACTCCTTCTGATTAGGAAAGGATACATAGCAGCTGGCTTAGATCATGGCTTTGTTTTGCTTCCACTAGGACTGTTTGTTTCCCAGAGAAAATAAGTTATGTCTTCACTTTCTCCTTAGAGTCCTGCACTGTGGGTAGGAAAGATGACCGGCTTTACAGAAAGGACATGCCCATATCATGAATTAAGCTGAACAAGAGGCTGGAGGATTACATGGGGATGAGACCCAGGTGGGGTTCTCAGAGCCCCTGATGCCATCAGTTGTTTTGAGGCCTCAAGACCTGAAGATGCATAAGATCCTAGTTTCATTGGTAGGCTTTTACTACTCTCTCCTATGTATTGGCAAAAAAAAAGGAAAGCCATTTGAGATGTTCTGTTCCTTCTAAAATGCCGTGCAACTGAGCTTTTTGTAATAAAATATTTTATATGTCGTACATTTGGTGCTAGATTACCTTAACAGCTCTTCCAACACTGACTTGATTAGGGAGAAATCTCACCAATGAGAACAATTCGAGCTAATATATCCTGAACACTTAGTATACACCAGGTGCTACGCTAAGCACTTCACATATTTATCCCTTTTCAACTGTACTCAAGCCGGGTATTGGGCTTCCCAGGTGGTGCTAGTGGTAAAGAATCTGCCTGCCAATGCAGGAGACACAAGAGATTCTTCAATCTCTGGGTCAAGAAGATCCCCTGGAGTAGGAAATGGCAATCTGCTCCAATATTCTTGACTGGAAACTTTTGTGGAAAGAGGAGCCTGGCAGGCTACAATCCATGGGGCCAAACACAACAGAGCACACACCCACACAAGCCATGTATTCCTACTGTGGGTTAGTTCATGGAGAATCGGGTTAATTAAGGGGCCCCATGTCACACCGCTAATAAGTGGCAGAGCTGGGATTTGAACCTAGGCCCCCAGGGCCTGAGTTCTTCCACAATCTACTGTGCCATTCAGTGGAAAGGGCTCTTTCAGACTTTAAATGAGGACTTGTGTGTCCCAAGAGCTGAGAGTGTCCCTGTCAACCCACATGCCCAACAGAAAGTTCTGGATATTTAGACAGCAAGTCCAAAGTTCCCTTTCTGGGACATGGTTAAGTCCAATGGTTAAGACTCCATGCTTCCAATGTCAGAGGCATGGGTTCAGTTCCTGGTTGAGGAAGTTCTGCATGCCATGTGGCATGGCCAAAAATAAAAACCAAAATAAAACACAAAGTTCCCTTCCTGGTGTTGATGAGCCTGGAGCTCGCTGCCAGGGGTCTGTGTGGCTAGGAGCATGGCTGAGAGAGCAAATTCTCAGGCCCTGAATGTTTTCCTAAAAGCTCCTGTGGGAGGGAAGGAGCAGCCATTAGAATGTCAAGCACCTTCTTAAAGCAGAATTGGCTGCACTGCCGAAATCCCAACCTTTCATTTCCTCATGTAAATCCATCTATAAACAGGAAGCTACAAGTGTCTGCTTGGTGGCCTGGGATACCTGGAGGCCTGGTCTGGTCCCAGCCCACCTCTGAGCCACCCAGGGCCTCTCCGTGTATCTCTGGGCTGGACTTGATCTTCATTTACTCCTAATGCTTCCCCCTGATTGGAGGACAAACAGGAGGAAAAAAGAAAGGGGAGGAGTAAGGTTCCAAACGAGCTGAGAAATGACCTTCTAGGGACTTCCCTGGTGGTCCAGTGATTAAGAATCTGCCTCCCAATGGAGGGGACGCAGGTTCGATTGCCTGGTTGGGGAACTAAGATCCCACATGCCACAGGGCAACTAAGCCTACGCATCACCACTACGGAGCCTGCATTCTAGAGCCTGTGGTCTACAAGAGAAACCTACATGCCACGATGAAGACCTAGCACAAGCAAAATAAAAAAATAAGTGACCTTCTACAAGGGCTCTTGATCTGGTCTCTGGTAGACATCTGTCAGGGGGTCTGCCCAGCCTAGACCCTCCTCAGGAGAGAAAGACGTTTGGGACTTGGCAGTAGGTTGATCCATGGCTCCAAAGATCTCAGGCTCTAATCCCTAAGACTCAAGAACATTACCTTACAAGGTAAAGTTTTGCAGATGTGATGAAATTAAGGATTTTTGACTTGAGCTTATCCTGGATTATCCAAGTGGGTCCTAAACCCATCCAGAAGTATGCTTGAAGAGACAGGAGGAGGTTATATACACAGAAGAGGAGACAGTGACCACAGAGACAGAGACTGGAGTGATGCACCTACAAGTCAAGGGACACCCACAGCCACCAGAGCTGGAAGAGACATGAAATCATTCCTCCCTAGAGCGCTCACTGGAGTTCAGTCCTTCTGAAACACCTTGATTTCAGCCCAGCTGATGCTGACTTGGGGCTTTCGGCCCCCAGAATCGTTAAGAGAGTAAGTTTGTTGTTTTAGACCACAAAGCTCATGGGAATTCATTACAGTGACTTTAGGAAACCAACAAGGGACTCAATCTTCAACTCATTAGAGACCAGCCCTTGCTTTGATCTGAATGCTTCTGGACTCATCCTATAAGTGAGTGCTGTAGAAATTGGGGGCTTCCTAGGTGGCGCACAGTGGTAAAGAATCTGCCTGCCAAAGCAGGAGAAACGAGATGTGGCTTCGATTCCTGGGTCAGGAAGAGTCCCTTGGAGAAGGAGATGGCAACCTGCTCCAGCATTCTTGCCTGGCAAATTTCATGGATAGAGGAACCTGATGGGCTACAGTCCATGAGGCTGAAAAAGAGTCGGACATGACTGAGCGCATGCACACACACACATACACACACACATGGAAATTTCATCAATGACCCTATTTGTTTTGTATGTTTGGAAACAATCAAGTAGAAAGTTATTTTATGTTCCTCAGAGAATAGATTGTGGACACTTAGTAGGTAAACTATGGAGCATGGATGCACCTCTGTCTAAAAGCAAGGCAGAGAGAATGTTAGCTGGGAAAGTAGCAATAAGTTATCTGCAATGTTAAAACCAAAGCAGGATGTCACTTTCACCTCAAAATTCCCCAAGGCACACTCATCCTGTTTGTTCACTGGTTCAGACTTATCAGAGCTTTCTATCTATTGACTATTAAGAAAAAAAGAGAGAGCTATAAAGGTAAAAACCAGAAGACCCTGGCCTACCCTTTTCTCTCCATTGTGGTTTTGTTCTTAAGGAAAATATAAGAAAGGCAGGGACTTCCCTGGTGGTCCAATGACTAAGACACCATGCTCCCAATGCAGGGGACCCAGATTTGACTCCTGGTCAGGAATCTATTAATACATTTCATATGCTGCAACTTTAAAAAAATCCCACATGTTGCAACTAAGAGCCGGTGCAGCCAAATAAATAATCTTTTATAAAAGAAGAAGAAAGGCAGAGAAGCAGGGCAAGGGGGGAAAGTCAAGAAGCCACCCACCTGTTCTTGGACCCTAACTGGTCCCAAGGCTATGAAAGAGCAAAGAAAATTCCCTATTAGCACTCCCACCCCACCCAAAAGGAAGAATCTCAGCAGCCATGTCAATGTCCTGTGACCTCCACCCTCTTCCAGTCACAGCTGGTAGGTATGTGTTCACCTGACCCAGGAGAACCAATGAGAAGCTGGGCTGGGCTAGGCTAAGCTCATCTCTCCCAGTTCCTGGAATGGAGAGGCTGGCTGGGCGATGTGGTCTCAGGGAATAGGGGGCCTCTAGTGGGTGAAGCAGGGCAAGTTGCTCAGCAGAGAGGGAAGCTGAGTACTGAAACAGGCAGAGGTGAAGATGAGACTTCAGAGATGACTGTCTCTCGATGACTTTCTGGTCCTTGGTCCTGGTCCCTTGGCTAGCCCTGCTGTACATCTGCTCCTGGGTTCCACAAAAGATGCTGTGTCATGCCAGTAAATTCCCCCTTTTAAGCTCTGATCCTAAATTTAGCCCAAGTTCTTGAAGGCGGGCACTGCCTTTGCATCGTAGGCAGTGCTGGTCTCACAGTGGACACTCTACTTGGTCTCAGTTCTGATTTTCACTTTTCTCAGACTGGTTACAGTGCTGATGAAGGGGAGCCACGAGCAGATGACAGAGGCAGAAGATCATGTTGGAACACGACTGTAACTGCAGCCCAGAACACTGCCTGGTTTGTGTGTGTGCACAGCTAAGTCAGCTGGGTGCACCCACAAATACATATCGAACTCCACAAATACCTTATGAGCCAGGCACCATTCTGGGCTCTGGGGATAGCGTGAAGCCCTGCTCTCCATGGGAACGGGTCTCGCTTGGACTGTTTCCCAAAGTGGGTCCCATGGCCTTGGGTAACAATGATCTTGGTCACTTTGGACTGGCTACTTGCTCTGGATATAATAAACTTGAAAAGCATCAGGCAGCCAGGTGCACAGAGAAAGCTGGTCTGCAAGAAGAGACTCGTGAAAATGGTCCATAGAAAGATCAGCTGGCTGGCCTCCCCTGTTCTGGGTTCTCCTTTGTCTGACTTCATTCACTGCCCTTTGGGTCTATTGGATGCCCCAGGCTGCTTTCAATAAGTACTATTTTTGCTGAAATGAGTTGGAGTGGGATCCTGTTGCTTGCTGCCAAATGTCCTGGGATACCTTGGTTTCTGGGCTTCCTAGGTGGCTAAGTGGTAAAGAATCTGCCTGCCAACGCAGGAGACGCAGGTTCAAACCCAAGGTAGGGAAAATTCCCTGGAGGAGGAAATGGAAACCCACTCCAGGATCCTTGCCTGGGAAATCCCATGGACAGAGGTGCCTAGAAGGCTACAGTCCATGGGGTCGCAAAGAGTCGGACATGACTTAGCGACTGAACGGCAACAACAAAGCCTTGGTTCTGGATGGACACATGTGAGATGGCAAAGCCAAAGTAACCCCGCAAGTGCAGAGCAAAATTGAAAAGGCAACACAGCTTTATCCCTGGAAATGCATGGATCAATCAAGCCAAAGTCCACAAAGGACAGTACTCAAAGAGCCCTTCTGAGGATTAATGGTCTCATTCGTTGCCTTAAGGGCCCTGACAAGGCCCATTTAGCTTCTAGGACAAATCGCACTGAGTATTTAAGTGTAGATGTATGAAAGGACAGCCTCTGTTCTGTCTGCAAGCTCAGAGGGTGAGAGATGGGCTTTCAATCAGGGAGGATTTTGTTTTAATCCAAGCATCGCTGCTTCCTAGAAGGATGCGTGCGTGCTAAGTTGCTTTAATCGTGTTGGACTCTGTGCGACCCTAGGGACTGAAGCCCACTAGGCTCCTCCAAGGGATTCTCCAGGCAAGAATACTGGAGTGGGTTACCATGTCCTCCTCCAGGGGATCTTCCCAACCTAGGGATCAAACCCACATCTCTTAAGTCTTCTGCACTGGCAAGCAGGTTCTTTACCACTAGAAGGATGATCTTGGGCAAATAATTGGATCCTTCTGAGCCTTGATCTCTCTACCAGCAAAATGGAGGTGACTCATTTTGAGATGGGTGCCAGGTAAAGTGCCAAAGTGGCAGCTGCACAGACAGTGGGGGCCATGTGGTGGCTGTGACTAGACCACAGTCCCCTGATGGAGAACTTGAAGATCCAAGCGCTACTACAAGCGTGAGCCTCACAACCATTTCTCTTTTTTTTAGATTTTAATTTATTTAATTAAGTAAATAAATAATAGGCTGCGCTGGACCTCTGTGACTGTGGGCAGGCTCTCTCTAGTTGTAGTGAGTGGGGGCTACTCTCTAGGTACAGTGGCTTCTCTTATTACAGAGTGTGGGCTCTAGGGCTCTCAGGCTTCAGTAGTTGTGGCGGATGGGCTTAGTTGCCCCACAGCATGTGGAGTCTTCCTGGACCAGGGATTGAACCCTTGTCCCCTGCATTAGCAGGCAGTCCTCACAATCATTTCTGAAAACAGGTCTGGGGACAATTCACCAGGTGTGACCAATAGTTTGTAAGGAATCCTCACAGAAAGCCATCTCCAAAGAAACAGATGCAGGGATGCATAGGTAAGGCCAGCTGAGGAAGTCCTTGCAAGGTCAACCTTGCAAGACTTGGTCTTCAAGGTAGATGATGGCAACTCCTATTGCACAGAGTGGACAAGTCAGTCCACTTTGTTTTCAGTCTAATGGCGAGTTGTCAGTGTATTCAGAACTGAGTGGCTGGTACTAAGAACGTGAGCACAACTCTAAGGGTTTTAGCCACCATCTTCCTGTTTGAGTCCCCAACCATATTTCCCTGGATTATAATGGGTAGAAGGGGAAAACATCCTTGATGAGCTGTGTTTGGAAATCCCCAAGTTAAGCAAAGTCCATTCAACACATTTTTATAGAGAACCTACTATGAGCCACATGCACATAGTAGGGATAATCTGCAAAAAAAAAAAAAAAAGTGGATCAAGTCCTGGCTGACACAGAGGCCATATTCTGGGTGGAGCGAGGACAGATAATAAACAAATAAATCAAAATACGATGTCATGGCAGAAAACTAAAAGGATGTGAAGAAAAATGGGGCAGGTGAGGATCACCAATCTGGGTCATTAGGAAATGTCTCCGAGGGAAGTAACACTGAGGAAAAGTGGGAAGTGAGCCACATAAATATCTGAGTGCAGAGAATTCCAGAAAATCTCTCCTACACTTGTGCACATTATGAATCTCCAACCAGATGCTACAGCATCTTCCAAACCCATTTGGCCACTGAAACTTTTCTCCCCACAAAGCATCTTTCAGGGTCAGCTTTCACAGAACATCCTTCAAGGAATAGTGATTGAACCAAACCCAATATTCTCTAGGGGGAGAAACAGGCCCAGAACAGACAAGGATTGGCTGAAATCCTACAGCTCACTGATGAAGTTGTCCATCAGCTTTCTCTCTGTGTGCATTTAGATCGCAGATCACCAGCGAAGGCAAGCTACCAAGAGGTCCCAGCACCTGACGGCAGCAGGGAGAACCAGGTTGATGGGTCCAGGATGGGTCCCTGCGCTTAGAACACCCAGCACAGACCTCCTCATGTCCACTTCCCGTTAGGGAAGCTTGTGCCTCTGATGGGAAGCCTGCCTCCCCTTGTGAGAGCCTCGTGGTGGAGCGGTGGATGCTCTCCAAAGTTCTTGCCACCTGTGAGGGTGATGGTTTGCGAGACACAGCCAGACCATTCAGAGGTACCTTTCACATTGAGCCGACAGGAGAAAGCCATTCCCCCATCTCTTTGCAGCAATGCAGTTAGGCTAGAAAACGACGTCCTAGAGCATGTGAAGCTGGATGGTACCTGACAGCGAGCAGCAGCACATCAGGCTCAGATCCTCCAATAATCGATGGAGGGCAGAGGTCAGGAAACCTGCTCTCTTTGGACACTGTGAAGCAAGCCGACCAAGAGAGGAAGGGAAAGACACAGAAATACAGATTGTGCAATACATAGATACAAATTTATCCAGAAAAGCCACCGGAGAGAACACATATACACCCACACCGGACACCTTTAAAATGTAGCCCTGGCAGCAGAAGTTTCCTTGGGGCCAAGCCAGCTGACTGCTGTGTGTCTCATCAGACCCCCTGGAACTCTGCAGTTTCCAGGAAGGCAGCTAGGTGGATGACTTGCTGATACAAGCCGACCCACTCCCAGACGCAACATGAGACAAAAGATTCTCGGCTCCCACTGACACTGCTAAGGACTCAAGCCAATGCCAGAACTGCATGTTTTGACCTTAGATCAGTGGTTCTTAACCACTGGATTGATTTGCACTGCCCCACCCCCACCCCCCACAGGGGGCATTTGGCAAATTCATGGCTGTAGCGGGAGCTGCTGCTGCTGCTAAGTCGCATCTGACATCTAGGAGAGCAGGGATTCTGCCACGCACCCCCCAATGCACAGGCCAGTCTCCACAACAAAGAGCTGTTCTACCCCAAAGTCAACAGTGCCAAGGTTGAAAAACTCTGCTCTGGACAAAGGAAAATCCTCCTGGTCAGGGAGGACTCGGGTCATAGAGCCTAGCTCCCCAGTGTCAGTTACATCAAGAAGCAGCAGGAGGACTTCCTGGTGGTCCAGTGGCTAAGACTCAGTGCTCCCAAAGCAGAAGGCCTGAATTCCATCCCTGTTTGGGAAACTAGATCCCACATGCCACAACTAAGACCTGGTGCAACCAAATAAATAAATGTGTGTGTGTGTGTGTGTGTGTGTGTGTGTATGTGCGTGCACTTTGTCATGTCTGGCTCTTTGGGACTCCATGGACTGTGGCCTGCCAGGTTCCTCTGCCCATGGAATTTTCCAGGCAAGGATACTGAAGTGAGTTGCCATTTCCTACTTCCAGGGATCTTCCCAATCCAAGGATGGAACCCACATCTCCGGTGTCTCCTGCATTAGTAGGTGGATTCTTTACCACTAGCACCACCCGGTAAGCCCCAAATAAATAGATAAAAATTAAATATTTTTTAAAAGAAACAGGAAACAATCATGCTTGGAGATCAGCCTGAGGGTGCTACTTACCATTTTTAAGAACTTTAAAGAACTGTCACTTTTACAAAGATTGTTTTCCGATCCATGCCCAATGCAGACTATAAATTGAATTCTCCAGGGCATGATATAAACAAGAATCTCTTCCCTTTCTCCTTTTCTCTATTCCCTAGTCCTAACTCTGTGCATTGAAACTTGGAATTTATTAACTGTAATATAAAAAATGTGAGAAAGAAAATAAAGTCAGTAGTAGTTACAAACTCAAGTCAACTTTGAGAAATTTTAGATTATTTAAAAGCCTACTTAGAACTAATGGAAGGGTATGTAACAAAACAACTAGAATACAATTTGGGAAGCAAAAGTTATGGCAATAGGTCTCTCTTATCAGGAAAAACAAAACAAAACAAAAACAATGTCAAACAGTACAGCATGCATCTCAGAGATAAAGTGAAAGTCATTCAGTTGTGTCTGACTCTTTGAGACGCCATGAACTGTAGCCTGCCTGGCTCCTGTGTCCGTGGGATTCTCCAGGCCAGAATACTGGAGTGGGTTGCCATGCCCTCCTCCAGGGGATGTTCCCAACCTAGGGATCGAGCCCAGGTCTCCCACACTGCAGGCAGATTCTTTACCATAAGCTGGGCTCAATGCTGTATACAATTTGGGAGGTGGGTGGGAACGTTAAACCCAAGAAAATGTTCTTAGTGTTTGTCTTCAAGATGTCTTATTTCAGAATGCATCCTCAACAATTGTGTCCAGTGAAGAAAAATCATCAGCATCTACTTTAACAAACCACAAAAGAGAGAAAAATAATATAATAAAGTGATAGCAAGCTCTTTCTTTCACTTTTTTGGTAAAACTTGACAAGCTGTGAATATACGTGTTGATAAAAGAAATTGTGTGAATACTTGATATGAACAAGTGAATAAATGTACCTGCCTTATCTAAATGCTGCCTCTTTCAAAGTTGAACAACAACCACAAAAAAGACAAAAGCTGCATTTTTTTGTTCCTGACAAATTGTCTGTTCTAAAAATCAGATTCAAAGTATGAGTCCGTAAACTGACTTTCTTAACAGAAAAGGACACACTGTTCTAGCAGTTGCCAATGATAAATTCATTTTAGCCCCAAACAAAATATAGGAATATACATCTCACAGGAGATGCTGTGAGCAGAAGAGCACAATAATTTGAATGGTAATGCTAAGTTTGTTGAAAATATCCACTCAATCAATTAAAATGGCAAATAGGAATTGAGACACCCCCCCCCCAAAAATCTAACTGCTATTTAGGATAAAATTTGTTTTTATTGTTTATTTCCCAAGTTTAGGGGAAAAAAAAGTTTAAGACCTAAGATTTTTCCATTGGCCTGAAAGCATTAAAAATTGTCCATTAATCTCCCTTAGGCCAATAATAGAAAGGTCTCAAGGGGAAAAATAGGAGCCAGAAATAAGATTTAAGGAGAAACAGTAAGGAAAAGCACATTCAATGACCAAGTTCTATAGATAGGTTGTAAGCAGATTGGCCCATCATCCTTCTACACGTGTAGCTGAATTCTCAGATGTGTACACTTTTATATGTACTTCTTTTCATTGAATAAACATAGTAGTAAAAGAAATATGATTTTATCTCTATGGATTGCTTCAAGTTAGGGTTTCTCTACTTTGGCATTAATGATATTTGGGGCTGGGGAGCATCTGTATGAAGGGGTGAGACTGTCCTATGCATGGCAGGCTGTTTAGCAGAATCCCTGGCCTCTACCTACTGGATGCCAGTAGCCCTCCCAGGTGTGATGATCAAAAATATCTCTAGACAATGTCAAAAGTCCCTTGGGAGGAAAAATATCCCTAATTGAGAACTACAGCTTTAAGTCTACTGGGGGAAAATAAAGTATGAAGAAGTAGGAAAAAAAAATAGTATCACTGGGTGGTAATTTCCATGTTTGTAAAATAAGAAAGAACGTGAAAGTCGCTCAGTCATGTCCAACTGTTTGTGACCCCATGGACCATACAGTCCACAGAATTCTCCAGGCCAGAATAGTGGAGTGAGTAGCCTTTCCCTTCTCCAGGGGATCTTCCCAACCCAGGGCTTTTTTTTTTTTTTTTCCAACCCAGGGCTTGAACCCAGATCTCCCTTGTTGCAAGCGGATTCTTTACCAGCTGAGCCACAAGGTTGTAAAGGTTGTAAAAGACATCAGTAAGTGCATTTAGTTACAAGGCTGGAAGGGTTTCCCAGGTGGCACAGTAGTAAAGAATCCACCTGCCACTCCAGGAGATGCAAGAGATGTGGGTTTGATCCCTGGGTTGGGAAGGTCCCCTAGAGAAAGTAATAGCTACCACTCCAGTATTCTTGCCTGGAAAATTCCATGGACAGAGGAGCCTGGCTGGCTACAGTCCATGGGGTCGCAAAAGATCAGACACGACTGGATACACACATGGCTAAACTATAATGTTATATGTGGTGAAAATGCTATAAAATGGAGTTTTGTGTGGGAATGGTGCTAGAGCTTATTTTGTCCAACTTCCTTGTACCGGGAAGGAAAACTAAGACACAGAGTTGTT
The DNA here is from genome assembly GCF_014754425.2 of Oryx dammah. Lineage (NCBI taxonomy): Eukaryota > Metazoa > Chordata > Mammalia > Artiodactyla > Bovidae > Oryx > Oryx dammah. The sequence continues at coordinate 28,416,758 of NW_024070205.1, forward strand.
TGTCTAAAGAACACACCAATGCAATATAAACATAGGTGGTTACAATTCATTACCGTGTGGCTTCCACCTGGAAAAACAAAAGCACAGGAGCCAACCTGCATGAACCCCTGAGATAGCGAAGAGTGAGCCTCAAACCAAACAATAACTTCAGTGGGTTGAAACACATCAACACCTTTTTAAATCAAAGATTCCTAATGATATTTTTAAAAACTCACTGGTCACTTTGGCAGTTGCTTCTTAATTTGAATATTGACACATGAAAGGAAAGAACCAATCTCTTAGTCTGCCTTTCCTTAACCAACTTTATTTTATGATAAATAAACAAATGGTTGATGAAGGACTTTAGCTAATAATTACCAAAGGAATAACAATCAGAAAAAAAAAAAAAATCACAAGTTTGTGACCTCAAAGGAAATAACAGATCCAAGGAATGATCCTCAAAGGATGCCAAAATGATTAGGTAAAACATTGATGAGCTCAAGTGTCCACTGATGGGTGAATGGATAAACAAAATATGATGTCTACACACAGCATAGAAACAGTGTTATTATTAAGCCTTAAAAGGAAGGAAATTCTGACACGTGCTACAACATAAATGAACCTTGAGGACATTATGCTAAGTGAAATTAGCTAATGACAAAAAAGGCAAATACTGTATGATTCGTCTTATGTGAGGTACCTAGAGGAGTCGAATTCATAGAGATAGAAAATAGATGGATGGTTGCCAGGAGTTGGGTAAGGGGGAAACAGAGGGTTGTTGTTTAAAGGGTACAGAGTTTGGGTTTTACATGATGAAAAGGCTTTGAAGATTGGCTATACAACAATATGAATATCCTTTACTTTAGCGAACTGTATATTTGTAAATGGTTAAGATGGCAAATGTTATATATGTATATTTTACAATAATTAAAAATAAAATTTTTTAAATTATTGGGGAAAGAAAAACTGATGGGAACTTTGTAATGGCTGGGTCAGTCTTTTAACCCACCACCGATCTTTCAATCTTGATATTGTTAAAAATGGGATGACCAGGCGCTTCCCTCACCAGCGGTTAAGACTTCACCTTCCAATGCAGAAAGAGCACAGGTTCAATCCCTGGTTGAGGATCTAAGATCCCACAGTCTTCCTGGCCAAAAAACCAAAACATAAAACAGAAGCAGCATTGCAACAAATTTAATAAAGACTGTTCCACACCAGTTGATAAAAATGGTCCACACGGAAAAATCATTTAAAATAAATAATAATAATGGGATGACCAAATGTGTGCTCACAGTGTGATGCAGGAAGGCTCACACAGCACCACCTAAGAAGGCCTCTGTCTGGACTTTGATCTAATCAGACTTCTAGATCTAAATATTAGTTAACAGGAAACAAGGGGAAAAGAAGAACAAGTTAATTGAAACCAAGAGGAAGCGATCAGCCAAATCCAGGGTGTGAATGTTCTACAGAACAAAGGAACCAGTTTCTCCAACACATCAGTGGCTGGGGGACAAAAAGGTCAGGGACAGGGAGTTGCTGTTATAGATTAAAAGACATTTCAGAGACAAAACAACCAAATGTAATGTGTGGATCCTGTCTGAATCCTGACTCTAACCAACAGTTAAAAAGATATCTCTGAGAGAATCAAGGAAATGTGAGTATGGACCGAATATTGGATGGTATTCAGGAATGATTACATTTTTAGCTGTGATACTGTTGAAGTGTGGATAATACAAAAGGAAAAAAATCTCTCCTTTCTGTTAGGCAGCCTTTATGGGTGATCAACCCTGAATATTCATTGAAAGGACTGTTGCTGAAGCTGAAGCTTCAATACTCTGGCCACCTGATGCAAAGAGCTGACTCGTTGGAAAAGACCCTGATGCTGGGAAAGAATGAAAGCAGGAGGAAAAGGAGGAAGCAGAAGATGAGATGATTAGCTAGCATCATGGACTCAATGGACATGAATTTGAGCAAACTCTGGAAGATAGTGGAGGACAAAGGAGCCAGTCCACAGACAAAGAAGCCTGGTGTGTCGCAAAGAATCAGACACGACTTAGCAACTAAAAAACAACAAATAGGTGAAATGACACAACTTGTTTTAAATTAATCTAGAAAAAAATTTAAAATGATGTACAACACAATTCATCTCAAACAGACTCAATACTTTCTACATTCTAGAAGGTGATTGGGAAAAAAAAAAAAAACTTGTTTGGTAGGAGGCTATGGGAGAGTTGCGTGGAAGAAGTTGAACCTGAAATGGTTCTTACCTTTTGGGGAAAAAAAAATCAAAAAGGAAGAAAATAGAAATGAAAGATTGGGAAAAGGTTGAAGTTGGATAATGACTCCATGCAGTTAATCACACTCTTCTCTAGTTTTGTATATATTTCCAAAATCCCATAATAAAAAACAATTTTTATGATCCTTTGTATTTCTGTGTCATCTGTTGTGATTCTCCATTTGCATTTCTAATTTTATTGATTTGATTTTTGTCCCTTTGTTTCTTGATGAGTCTGGCTAATGGTTTGTCAATTTTATTTATCCCCTCGAAGAACCAGCTTTTGGCTTTGTTGATTTTTGCTATGGTCTCTTTTGTTTCCTTTGCATTTATTTCTGCCCTAATTTTTTAAGAATACTATCAGCAATTATATGCCAATAAAATGGACAACGTGGAAGAAATGGACAAATTCTTAGAAAAGTACAGCTTTCCAAAACTGAACCAGGAAGAAATAGAAAATCTTAACAGACCCATCACAAGCATGGAAATGAAACTGTAATCAGAAATCTTCCAGCAAACAAAAGCCCAGGTCCAGACAGCTTCACAGCTGAATTCTACCAAAAATTTAGAGAAGAGCTAACACCTATCCTACTCAAACTCTTCCAGAAAACTGCAGAGGAAGGTAAACTTCCAAACTCATTCTATGAGGCCAGCATCACCCTAATACCAAAACCTGACAAAGATGCCACCAAAAAAGAAAACTAGAGGCCAATATCACTAATGAACATAGATGCAAAAATCCTTAACAAAATTCTAGCAATCAGAATCCAACAACACATTAAAAAGATCATACATCATGACCAAGTGAGCTTTATCCCAGGGACTCAAGGATTCTTCAATATCCACAAATTTATCAATGTAATACACCACATTAACAAATTGAAAAATAAAAGCCATATGATTATCTCAATAGATGCAGAGAAAGCCTTTGACAAAATTCAACATCCATTTATGACAAAAACTCTCCAGAAAGCAGGAATAGAAGGAACATACCTCAACATAATAAAAGCTATATATGACAAACCCACAGCAAACATTATCCTCAATGGTGAAAAATTGAAAGCATTTCCCCTAAAGTCAGGAACAAGACAAGAGTGCCCACTTTCACCACTACTATTCAACAAGTTTTGGCCATATCAATCAGAGCAGAAAAAGAAATAAAAGGAATCCAAATTGGAAAAGAAGAAGTAAAACTCTCACTGTTTGCAGATGACATGATCCTCTACATAAAAAACCCTAAAGACTCCACCAGAAAATTACTAGAGCTAATCAATGAATATAGTAAAGTTGCAGGATATAAAATCAACACACAGAAATCCCTTGCATTCCTATACACTAATAATGAGAAAATAGAGAAATTAAGGAAACAATTCCATTCACCATTGCAATGAAAAGAATAAAATACCTAGGAATATATCTACCTAAAGAAACTAAAGACCTATATATAGAAAACTATAAAACACTGGTGAAAGAAATCAAAGAGGACAGTAATAGATGGAGAAATATACCATGTTCATGCATCAGAAGAATCAATATAGTGAAAATGAGTATACTACCCAAAGCAATCTATAGACTCAATGCAATCCCTATCAAGCTACCAGCGGTATTTTTCACAGAGCTAGAACAAATAATTTCACAATTTGTATGTAAATACAAAAAACCTCGAATAGCCAAAGCAATCTTGAGAAAGAAGAATGGAACTGGAGGAATCAACCTGCCTGACTTCAGGCTCTACTACAAAGCCACAGTCATCAAGACAGTATGGTACTGGCACAAAGACAGAAATATAGATCAATGGAACAAATAGAAAGCCAGGAGATAAGTCCTTGCACCTATGGACTTCCTTGATAGCTCAGCTGGTAAAGAATCAGCCTGCAATGCAGGAGACACCAGTTTGATTCCTGTGTCGGGAAGATCCCCTGGAGAAGGAATTGGCTACCCACTCCAGTATTCTGGCCTGGAGAATCCCATGGACTGTACAGTCTGTGGGGTTGCAAAGAGTCGGACACAACTGAGCAACTTTCACTTCACTTCATGGACACCTTATCTTTGACAAAGGAGGCAAGAATATACAATGAAGAAAAGACAATCTCTTTAACAAGTGGTGCTGGGAAAACTGGACCACCACTTGTAAAAGAATGAAACTAGAACACTTTCTAACACCATACACAAAAATAAACTCAAAATGGATTAAAGATCTAAATGTAAGACCAGAAACTATAAAACTCCTAAAGGAGAGCACAGACAAAACACTCTCTGACATAAATCACAGCAGGATCCTAATACCCACCTCCCAGAATATTGGAAATAAAAGCAAAAATAAACAAATGGGACCTAATTAAAAGTAAAAGCTTCTACACAACAAAGGAAACTACAAGCAAGGTGAAAAGACAGCCTTCAGAATGGGAGAAAATAACAGCAAATGAAGCAACTGACAAAGAACTAATCTCAAAAATATACAAGCAACTCCTGCAGCTCAATTCCAGAAAAATAAATGACCCAATCAAAAAATGAGCCAAAGAACTAAACAGACATTTCTCCAAAGAAGACATACAGATGGCTTAAAAACACATGAAAAGATGCTCAACATCACTCATTATCAGAGAAATGCAAATCAAGACCACAATGAGGTACCATTTCACTCCAGTCAGAATGGCTGCAATCCAAAAGTCTACAAGCAATAAATGCTGGAGAGGGTGTGGAGAAAAGGGAACCCTCTTGCACTATTGGTGGGAATGCAAACTAGTAAAGCCACTATGGGGAACAGTGTGGAGATTCCTTAAAAAACTGGAAATAGAACTGTCATATGACCCAGCAATCCCACTGCTGGGCAAACACACCGAGGAAATCAGAATTGAAAGAGACACGTGTACACCAATGTTCATCGCAGCACTGTTTATAATAGCCAGGACATGGAAGCAACCTAGATGTCCATCAGCAGACGAATGGATAAGAAAGCTGTGATACATATACACAATGGAGTATTACTCAGCCATTAAAAAGAATATATTTGAATCAGTTCTAATGAGGTGGATGAAACTGGAGCCTATTATACAGAGTAAAGTAAGCCAGAAAGAAAAACACCAATACAGTATACTAACACATATATATGGAATTTAGAAAGATGGTAACAATAACCCTGTATGCGAGACAGCAAAAGAGACACAGATGTATTGAACAGTCTTTTGGACTCTGTGGGAGATGGTGAGGGTGAGATGATTTGGGAGAATGGCATTGAAACATGTATATTATCATATGTGAATTGAATCGCCAGTCCAGGATTGATGCATGAGACAGGATGCTCGGGGCTGGTGCACTGAGATGACCCAGAGGGATGGTATGCGGAGGGAGGTGGCAGGGGGGTTCAGGATGGGGAACATGTGTACACCCATGGCAGATTCATGTCGATGTATGGCAAAACCAATACAATATTGTAAAGTAATTAGCCTCCAATTAAAATAAATAAATTTATATTAAAAACAAATAAATAAAATATTAACTTGGGGAAAAGAAAACAATTTTTATATAGGCAATCTCAAAGGAACAGACACACACAAAAAACAAACAGAGTATGCTCCAACCAAAGCAGAAGAAAATGAAGAAGCCACAGCTTCCTGAGAAAAAATGCCTCTACCAATTTGAGGGGTTAATAAGTGCAGGACGGAGTGACCACCAGCCCTTCTCTAGTGGTAGTGGCTAAGACTTCATGGCTTCAATGCATGGTCAGGAAATTAGGTCCGACGTGATACAACTAAGACCCAGAGGAGTTAAAGTAATAAATAGAAATAAAATATAATTTTTAAAAAATAAGTGTAGGAAACAGGAGATTAAGATTAGGGCCTTTGCAAAGTGAGTTGGCCAAGTCTATGATTCCCATATTAAGTTGGCATCCTCAAAGATACTATACACCTGGGCAAGAGGAAAACTTAAAAAAAATTTTTTTTCCTGAACTTTCAGAAAAGGGAGCCCATGAAAACCTATCATTTTCAATGTGGCTCTGAAGGGGAAAATTAATAATGGGCTTCCCTGGCAACTCAGTGGTAGAGAATCTGCCTGCCAAGGCAGGAGAGGAGGGTTCAGTTCCTGGGTTGGGAAAATCCCCTGGAGAAGGAAATGGCAACTCACTCCAGTATTCTTGCCCGGGGAAATCCCACAGACAGAGGAGCCTGGTGGGCTGCAGTCCACAGGGTCACAAAAGAGTCAGACACAACTTAGTTACTAAACAACAACAAGATAATAATAATAATGATTATCACCCCAAGGATTTGTAACCATGTGGGTCTGGGGCTCAAGTTTATACTCAATGTATTCAGCAGGAAAACTCCAAGTTGAGGAAATAAATATCAGTGGTCACAGGTTATTAGCATCCCTGACATCCAATTGAACAACAAAAGTCTTCCTAGAGAAAAGTGACCAAGAATCAGACCCTGCAGGATTCCCACAGATTAAATTCAATCAAAAATGAAATCACAATCAAATTACTAAGCATCTGAGAAACAGTAAAAGCTAGAATAAGCAGAAACAACAAATAAGAGGTTGAGACACTCCCCACCTCCACCCAAGGATTTCAAATGTTAGAATTATCAGAAAACAGATTCTACAATCACTATGTATTCAGTACTTTTTTAGAAGAAGGTTTTTTTTTTTAATGAGTAAGGAATGAGACTATAAAAAATGGCCAGGCATTTGACTTCAGGACTTTGGAAGCACAGGAGAGCTATTTGACCCCCTGTAATTTTGGCACTTCTGTTCTGGTGAGAAAAACAGGTTTATGGAGTCAAATTATTCGGGGCATAAACATTCAAGTGCTTCCAGAAGACAAAGAGGAAATGTGAGCAGTGTATTGGGCAGAGAGAACACAGGCTGTGTCTAATGAAGGCAGCCTCTCCTCAGCTCCAGTAGATTGTTGTTCTATATGCAAGAAGAGAGCCTAGGTACTGCCAGATGTTCCTATTTTCTCCAAAAAAGCAAAATACAGATGTTAATGATCTGAACATGTTGGCCACTGCAGTAGACATCTGAAACTTTTGTCACCTAATAACAATTCACCTCTCTTCTAAAATATTATGGTGTTATGATCCTCCTTTGGGGACCTACTTTCTCCGAGTCCCCATCCAATCTCTTGGAGATGGTATCGATTCCACCTCTGGCTACATGGATGGGCCTGTGATTCAAACTCAGCCAGTCAGAGCACAGCAGTCTCCTAGGCCACAATAACTGGCTCAGGAATGGGCTTATGACCCACTCGGAGAAAATGAGAAGCAGTGAGGCCTTTGGGATAACCTTAGGAAAAGAGACTCTCATCTTTCCCTAAGGAATTCAAAGCTGAGAAGATGGAAGGGCTGGAGCTATGGCAGCCTTTCTGTGACTATTATACAGAAATTCTGTCTAAGGTTGGATCTACATGGCTAAAAGCATTCTTGAGAACTAGAGAAAGGCAGAGACCAAATGGTGAAATCATTTAGGCTTGAACCCAGAAGTTCCCTCTAGACTTTTCATTTATGGTAAACAGTGAATTTGCTTTCAAGTTGAAGCCAATTTGAATTGGTTTCCCTCTCACTCCACAGATAAAGGCTTATCCCTTCAGCAACCAATTAAAAGGTTTTTTTTTAACATGCTGGAAAAGCCAAGCAAATGCATCTGAGGGCTGATCTTCAGTTTGCAGTCTCAGCACTTGGCCACCCCCTCCTCTGTACTTAGCTTCTCTTACTAGTCACCTTCTAGCCTCCATTCCTGCTGCTCCTTCCTTATACCATACTCTTCTTTCCCTCCTCTACCTCCTGAATCCCACTCATCCTTCAAACCTCAGGTCAGGGCTTCCCTGGTGGTCCAGTGGTTAAGAATCCACCTGCCAGTGCAGGGGACATGGGTTCAATCCCTGGTCTGGGAAGATGCTACATGCCAGGCAACTAAGTCAGTGTGCCACAACTACTGAAGCCCAAGCACCTAGAGCCCATGCTTCACAACAAGAGAAGCCCCTGCACACCAAAACTACAGAAAGTCTGCACACAGCAACGAAGACCCAGTGCAGCCAAAAAAAAACCACACACCTCAGGTCAAATCTTCCTTTCTTCCTAGAGCCTTTCCAGATACCCCACCCCATCCCCAAACCTCACCCCACTAAATGCCTCCCCCTCCATCCGCAGGTCCCTCTGACCCCCTGATGAGCACTTAGCCCTTCTGATCTGAATCACCCAGCAACATTCCTGTCTCCCCTGCTTCTTGACTGTGATCCAAATTTAGACCCAGAGTAGAAGGGATGATCTTTGAGGCTTAAATTTCATAAAACAATCAGTTCTTAGGAGAAGTCAGAAAACACGGTGAAAGATGAGGATTTGCATGAGGGATTAGAAAGAAAAGAACAATTGTTCTGGGCTAAAGAGAGTGTCTGTGTGGAGTGCGGTGAGGAAGGAGGAAAAATTGGACATATTTAGACCAAATGAAATGATTCAGAGGAAACCTGAGAAGAAAAGTCTAGAGCGGCATAAAGTTGATCTGCCTGGAAAGAAAGATAAAAAGTGTGTGACGGGAATGACCCAAAACGACGACAAAATGCTCAAAATCGGTGCACTGCTCACATGAGAAAAGAATGCAGACAGCACCAAGACACTGAGAAACCTCTAGAAAACAAGAGTGAAGGTGACAGGGGATGAAGTCATCTCAAACCAGATAAACGGGGAGGCTTTCTGTCGACTGAGAGGCTTTCTTAAAAGGTAGGGCTCATGTTGGCTTGCCACTGCCAGGAAGTCAGGGCACCAAGGCCTTCTGGAATTTTCTGTTCAACAAACAGACACAGGGAGGGCTCCAGAAGGCCAGGCAGTTGCCCGTGGTACCATAAAGAGCTACTATGGGTCAAAGGTCAAAGCAAGCAGGGTGTCTGTCAGTTTATGAGTTGCCCCAGGCAAGCATTGTCTAGCTTCTCACTTTTAAGGACCATGGGGCCTCTTACATAGTTCCCCTGCCTCCTACCCGGGGACCAATCCTTTTTTCCTGTGATGAAATACCTAAGCTGAACAGCAACCAATTGCACCGGCTCTTAACCTGTGTTGGGGAGAAATCTGGTTGAGGCTCTGGGCCCTCTTCCCAGAAAAATGCACACAGGCTCAGACACATCAAAGTTAACTCCCCGTTTAAGCAGCTTTTATACCCTCCCCCGGGCCTGTCTCTTGAACAACAGCTCCTAAACTCACTCACTTAATCAAGAGAGTATTTATTGAGTGCCAACTACATGCCAGGTATTGCTCCAGGCACCAGGGACACAGGGATCCTCACCTCATGGAGAGGACCTTTCAGTTTATATTTGAGCCCTCAGATGATCAGAAAGTCTGGAGAAGTAGACAGGGCATTCGGTGATTCTGACATGGGGCCAGGATCAGGACCTGCCAACACAAGGAGCCCCAGGTCAAAAGCCCTTTCTGTACGAAGAGTGAGGAGGAGTGTATTTAAAGCATGTACTCTAACTGGGAAGCTCAGAGCCTGCTGAGGGAGCACAGAGGGTACCAGCACTTTGCAAAAATATTTGGCAGAATCTTGTAAACTTGGACGTATGCTTGACCTAGAAATTCTACTCCCAAACATATATACCCAAGAGACATGTGCACACCAAAAGATATACCCAGGGACTTCCCTGATGGTCCAGGGATAAAGAATCTGACTTCCAATGCAGGAGACACAGATTCGATCCCTGATTGGGGAACTAAGATTCTACATGCCACAGGGCAACTAAGTCCATATGCTGCAACTAGAGAAACCTTCACGATGCAATGAAGACCCAGCACAGCCTAAATAAATAAATTGTTTTTCTTTAAAGCATATAAAACAGCCCCCAACTATCCCTGGTATTCACATCTCTGTGTAATCCCTTCCCCTTGAGTGTGGGCAGGACCATATCATTCCTTTAATCAATAGATGCTGCAAAGGTGACGGGGATGTCATTTCTGTGATTGTGTTACATAAGATTGTAACTTCCACCTTGCCAGGAGACTTCCTGGATGGACTCTCATTTTCTTTGATAAAGCAAGCCACCTTACAGAGAAACCTATGTGGCAAGAAACAGCACAGGATCTCTGGCTAACAGCCAGCAAGGAGGCCAGGCTCTCAAACTAACAACTCTTCAGGGAACTGAATCCTGCCAACCATCACATGAACTGAAAAGTGAATCCTTTTCCATCTGAGCCTCAGATGAGACCCCAGCCCTGGCGACCTCTCTGATTGCAACCTGGGAGAGACCCTGAGCAGGGGACCCAGAGAAGCAGTGCCTGGATTCCTGACCCATAGAAACTATGACATGGTGAGTATGCATTGTTTTGAGGCACTCAGTTTGTCATAATTTGTTGTGCGCAAATAGATAAACTACTAGAGTATAACGTGGCTTCCCCAATCTGCCCGCAATGCAGGAGCCACAGGAGACATGGGTTTGATCCCTAGGTTGGGAAGATTCCCTGGAGGAGGGCACAGCAACCCACTCCAGTATTCTTGCTTGGAGAATCCCTGGACAGAGGAGCCTGGCAGGCTACAGTCCAGAGGGTCACAAATAGTCAGACACGACTGAAGTGACTTAGCATGCATGCAGAGTGTAATGCAATGCAGTCATGAGAATGAATGAATCACACCTATGTCACACAGCATGGTTGAATCTCACACCACTGAGTGAAAGAAACAGGCAGCAAGTGGAATCTGTATGATCCCATTTACATGAAGTTCAAAAAGAAGCAGAACTAATCTATGATATTGGAAGTCAGACTAGTGGGAAGGAGATGACCAGAAGGGAGCACAGGGAGACTTCTCAGGAGGGTGGAGAGGTTCTGCTTCTTGATTTGAGTTCCGGTTAGGGTGGGTGCATACATTTTGTGAAAATTCTTCAAGTATATACCTAGGATTTGTGCACTTTTCAAGATGTATATTATTTTTTTTTTAAAAAGAAAAAAGTTTACAAAAAAGAGAGTATGCTAAGTCAAACAGCCAGGGTTCAAATCCTGGACCCATCATTTACAAAATTTGTAACTGGGCAAATTATTTGACTTCTCTATGCCCACTTCTGTAAAATGGGTTGGGCAAAATAGTAAATAAAAGAGTGCATGGCATAGTGGCTGGTACCTAACAAGCCTCAATAAATCTTAGCTAGTTATGTTATCCTCATTCATAACAGTTCATTGTTAATCTCAAAAAAAAAAAGTAGTGGAGGTTTGTTTGCCCAGATGCCTGAAAGTCAGATTTATTGAGCTGTCCTGCAGGTACCACCCCCACGGAGACTGGCTGGGTTCTCAGAATCCCTCTAGCAGTGCTCAGGGGAGGAGCTCAGCCTGCCTCTGACACCCACGCCCAGAAAGATCCCTGGGCAACAAGCAAGATGATACGGGGCTGTTCAGAGGTCAAGTTTGCTCTGGGTTGGGATTAAGAAGATGCAAATCAAAGTTCTCCGCAGGGAAGAGAACTTGTGCCCAAGTTTGGGATTGGGCTGTCCTCCCATATCATCAAGAAAACAACAGAAAACAAACAAACAGAAACAGGCAATAATGCAATCTGTTGTATTGGGCATAGTTCAGGACTTCACACACATTAACCTGTTGGCTCTTTACAGTCAATGCTGTTACTAATCTCCACTTTACAGGTGACAGAAGTGAGGCAAAGACAGAATAAAACACACAAAATCAGGCCCATCATAGATGGGATCAGCATACTTCATCTGCAGTTTTCAAACAGAAGAGACAGACTGTCTCCCCTGGAGAAACTTTGGTTTGCAAGAGAAATGAATGTCTCAGACAAGCCTTGCTTCTGAGAGAAAAAAAACAAACAAACAAGTGGGTGTTTTCTCATTTTCTGCCAGAAGCAGGGGGTTAGCACAGGCGCAGAGGGTCTCAGTTACCAGCTATAGTTTTGTGGTATGAATTTATTTTTGTGAGTCTGTGAATGTGTGTGTTTGTATAAACCTGCATTTCCTTAACCCAGAAGGTCAGGTTATTAATGGACTGTAGAGCTTCTAGTGGCTCTTTGCTCTTCCATCTGTCACCCTACTCAACAGCTTAGCTACTTCCTGCTTTTCATGCTCCCTTTCTCTTTTTCTCCCTTTCCCCTGTTCCAGCTCTTTCCCTGGCTCTCTCTCACCCCTTAAAGTCTGGGCAACCTCCTTGCCTCTCCCAGCGTTCATTTCGTGTAGGAATGCAGGGGGCAAACAGGCAAGTCTGGGGCAGGGGCACAGCTAGTGTGCTCTCCTCAGTCAAGGACGGTCCAGGGGACTTCCCTGGTGGCTCAGTGGATAGGAATCTACCTGCCAAGTCAGAGGACACGGGTTTGATCCCTGGTACAGGAAGATTCCACATGCCACGGAACAGCTAAGCCTGGGCACCACAACCGAGGAAGCCTTCCTGCTTAGAGCCCACAAGCCACAACTGCTGAAACCCACATGCCTAGAGACCGTGCTCTACAGTAAGAAAAGCTACCATAATGAGAAGCCCACACACCACAACGAATAGTAGCCTCTACTTGCTGCAACGAGACACAAGTCCTCGTGCAGCAACAAAGATCCAGGGCACCCAAAAATAAATGAATAATAATAATAAGGGCCATCCAAGGAAATTAACTGGGGCAGAAGCAGACTTTATGGGGCAGAGGCCCTGCAGGAAGGATGCCGGGTGGGTAGCAGGAGCGCTCGCTAAGCCCCAGGTGCTCCCTCCGAGCCTCAGTCCCCCTTCGGTCAGCCTCAGGCAGTGCCCAGCCTTCAGGACAGACAAGAGCCCAGCCTGCTCAGGGCTGAGGGAAAACAGGTGGTGAGCATGGGTGTCCTGTGGTGGGGACAGCTGTCACCTGTAAGTCCCCAGGGAAATACCTTCCCGTCACAGTCATCTCGATTCGAATCCTGCCAGATTTTCTGGCTGTGCCACTTTGGGCACATACCTCCATGTCTCTTGAGTCTTATTTCTCTGTTAAACTGGGAGTCATTGGATAGAAATAATACTCATCATGACATCTTTGAGTTCTTTTCTGCAGAGCTCACTGTTCTGGGTGTTTCACTGACGCCTACTGCACCAGGTTATGATGAGGATTAAGTGAGATGATCCAAGAGAAGGATTGAGACCCTGCTCAGCAGGTGGAAACCCCTGAGTTAACATCACTTGCTCCAGTATCATGAGGACAGCCGGGAACAACAGAGCTGGGTCCTAAACCCAGGCCCTTCAGACCCCAGTGTTTCAATGTTCATGGATATACAGTTCAGCCTTGGTAGCCACCCAGAGCTCAGTAAGACTGATTGATTACAGGCATCAAGGAGCCCATATAAACTAGAAATCTCTAATTTTTTTTTCTTCAGGGTTTTTGTTTTTGGTTTTTAGCTTGTTTTTTTTTGCCGTGCTCTGTGGCTTGCAGGATCTTAGTTCCCCTACCAGACACTGAATCCAGGCCACGATAGTGAAAGGACCATGTCCCAACCACTGGACCACCAGGGAATTCCCCAAGGGCAGTATTTCTAATACCCCATCATTGCAAAGGACAACTCTCACTCATCCCAGGATATGCTGATATAAACCCATAAGTTAACTAGGGTGATTTATCCTCTGTTTTTGAAATTTAAATGGATGACAAGAAATTAGGTTCCAAGACTTTCCCATACACTTTGAGATGTGGCCGCTTGTGGGGAAGGGTGTCCAATCAAGATTTGGCATTTTCTGCTCCAGTGAGTCTGAATGTCAACTTTGTTCTCGGTTTAGTATTCCGTCACTAAGAGAGGACTAGTGGCAACATGTGCTCTCCCAAGTCTATCAGGGGGCATGGGCTGCTCCAGCTTGAGGCCAGCCCGGGTGGGCTCCACAGGGTCTGGCTGGCAGTGAGCAAGTCGTATTCTGTGCTCATGGTGATGACACTAAAGACAAGCATGGAGATGGGGGTGGGGCTGGAGAGGGGTCCTGGCTGGAGAAGCCTAGGTCCTGGGTAAGGACAGTTCAGCTCCAGCAGCCCAAGAGGTAGTAGGAAAGACTGGGGCAGGTGGCAAAGGCTCCCCCTGCTCATTCATTCATTCAGGCACTGTTCTAGGCACTGGGGATTCAGCAGTGAACAAAACAGAAAAAAAAAAAAATCCCTGCCCTCGTGGAGCTTAAATTGGGGTGGGGGGAGGAGTTGGGAGTGGGGAGATAGACAATAAATAAGATAAATAAACTAAATAAATGGCATGCTGGGTGATACGTGGTAAGACAAAGGGAAGAGCAATACAGTGAGGTTTTTGTTTTGCATTCATGTTGACTTTTTTGGAGGGGGTGAGCCAGAGCTTCGTTCCCTGACCAGAGGCTGAACCTGAGCCCCTGGCAGTGGAAGTGCTGTTTAGTTGGTAAGTTGTGTCGACTCTTTGCAACTCCATGTACTGTAGCCTGCCAGGCTCCTCTGTCCGTGGGAGTTCCCAGGCAAGAAGACTGGAGTGGGTTGCCATTTCCTCCTCCAGGGGATCTTCCTGACCCAGGGATCAAACGATGTCTCTTAGGTCTCCTGCATTGGCAGGCGGGTTAAGTAAATGCAAAGGCCCAGAAGCAGGAATGTTCCTGGGGAGTTGAACCTGACCCTCCCTCTTCCTTTGAAGTTACCACTCAGGCCCTGGCCTTTGCGGTCACACCTCATACTTTCCTCGAGTCTTTCTGGTTGAAGGGAACTAACGAAGGCAGAATCTTCCAGGCTGACTGAGGGCCTGGAAGAAATTTCCAGGGACAGGTTCTGCGAAGTATAAGTGAAAGTGTTAGTCATTCAGCCATGTCTGACTCTTTGCTACTCCATGGACTATAGCTCGCCAGGCTCCTCTGTCCATGGAATTTTCCAGGCAAGAATACTGGAGTGGGTTGTCATTCTCTTCTCTAGGGTATCTTCCCGACCCAGGGATAGAACCTGGGTCTCCTGCATTGCAGGCAGATTGTTTATTGTCTGAGCCACCAGGGAAGCCCAGGTCTTTGCAACACAACTGCAGGGCTGAGTAAATCCTGGGGTTTTGCCATGCTTTTAACAATGCACAAGGAATTGGCAATAATGCATCAGATTCATTCCTGGACTATGCTCCAGACCTGCTTAATCAGAATCTCTGTGGTCTGTGCCAGGGAATCTGCATTTCTAAGAGCCGTCTAGGCATGTGTGAGCGTCTTTATCGTATATTCCACCCCACACCAATCTCTGTGATTTCTCTCTCTTTTATCTTCTAATTGACAAGGAAGGAGTCTGCCATCTTTCATCTTTTTTGGATAAATATTTTGAGTTTGTCTGGGGGCAACCTGTCAGTCATTTCCTGCCAGGTAAATGGGGCATTCTGTAGGTGGTCAGCAGGGCTGTTCTGCTCTCAGGCAGAAGGGGTTGACCTGAAAAAGGCGATAGGAGATGGGATTGGCATGTCTTCTCCACACACTCCATCGATCCCCCACCCCCCGACCCAGTCCTAGGCCCGTGGATGGGTAGGTGGGGCGCTTCTTAAAGATCTGATCCGGGTCAACACTGGGGCCACCGTCTGACACTTGTAGGGACTCAGGTGATGTTTGTAGAAATAAAGAGCAAATGAATGAATAGTCAGTTCTGACAGGGAAGGACAGAACAGTAGGACCGTGGGCTTGTAAATAACCTCTTTCTAGCAAACCCCGGGAGATAGCGAAGGACAGAGAAGCCTGGCGTGCTGCTGTCCACGGGGTCGCAAAGAGTCAGACACGACCGAGCGACTGAACAACAGTGGGAGAATCCTTCATTCTTTCAAAATTATTCCTTCCTCCCCACCCATCTCCCGTCTCCACACCCACCCCCAGAAGTGGTGGACCCCCTCACCCCCACCGTACCCTATTCTCTTCTCCTCTGCAACAGAGAGAACTAGATATTTGGAAGGGGCGGAGGGTACTAACCTCCAGATCTAGTTCAGCTCATTACTCTCCCATGCCTGACCACCCCCTCCCAACGCACCCAGCCTAGACCAAAGGATAGGAGGAAGGATTCTAGAGTCTGCTCCTTCCTCGATGAAAAACTTTGGACTACCTCTGTGACCACCGAGTCAACTTCCCCATCCGTGAAATGGGGCTTGACTGAGGATCCGGGAAGGATCGCGGAGCTGCCACAGGCTGTAATTCGCCGAATGCTCTCCGCGCACCGCCCCTCGCAGACCACGCCCCTCACCTCACCGGGCGGCCGGCCCGGCGGCGTTGCCATGGCGACGCGCGTACACAGGCCGGGAGGGCGCGCGGGCTGCGGGCCGCCGGCTGGAGACTCCTCGGGAGCGCGGCCGGGCGGCCTCGCCCGGAGCGAGCCCGGCGCCTCCCGAGCGGGCCGGGCTCTTGGCCGAGGACGGGACGTGGGCTTCTTCCTCTGGCCAGGTGAGAGCGACACCTAAGGAGGCGGCGGACGGAAACCCGGGCCGGAAGAGGCCAGCCCTGCTAGGTCAAGGGCTTGCGGTAGGCTGGGGACCCTGCCCCACCCGAGGCTGAACTTCTCTCCGATCCAGGCTCGCCGGTAGCACCCCGGAGAGGCTATCCCAACACCAGCCCTTCCTTCCTAAATGCAGCCCCCACCCCCACCCCGAGGTAGCCTGCGAGGAAACTTCAGGCCCCTGCTTGGCACCAGCTTCTGGATGTCCTTGGGGTACCGCTGATATTGAGAGGAACCCTTGTTTCCCCTGATTTATAGCCAATACCCACCCAATGGTCAGACACCCGCCCACCCACCCACCTCTTACCTCACCTGTCTTTCTTTAAGGAACTTCGAGGCCTTTTATGGTCCTCAAAAGAAGTTTTGCTCCTGTAGCTCAATTCTGAGCCATCCAGAGTGGTCAGGGGGAATGCAGATGATTTTAGCTCTTTTGCTTTTTATTGTAGTGGGTGCTCCATGGCGCTGAGTAAGAACGAATTCACAGAGCTAAACACATTCAAATTACTTTCTGCAGTGTTATCAGACAAAGAAGTGATGCACAGGGCAAGATTAAGGTGGAGTAATCTTGTCCAGCCCAAAGGCTAGAGATAGAATTTAGGTTCTCCAAGAAGTTATCTAGGATAAATGCTGAAAGGAAAAATGAAAGGTAGTTACTGTCAGAGATTCCTAGCCGCTGGCCACACTGGCTTGCTTGGAGGTGTCATTTGTATTTTCAGTCAGTCAGCAAGTGTTGACCAAGCACCTGCTGACCAGGCACTGCCCTGGCACTGGAGATGGTGGCCTGCACAGAACAACTGCAAATGCTGTGAGGTTTCACCCTGTTTGAAAGTAGCCTGCCCACTGTATAGGTACTGGCAGAAGGCAAGACACCTAGGCCAGAAACTAAGAACGTGACTGCTCACAGCACAGCAGACACAACCAGCAGCCAGAGCTGCGTATGCACAGGGATTCCTGTTGCCCTGAAAGTCCCTCGGGGTAGTGAAGAACAGCTAAGGTGGCTGCTGGTGCATTCGGTGGTGAGTCTGTGTCCCCGATAAGAAACTCCAAACAGGAAATCTCAGTCTTTGAAAGGGCCTGCTAGCAAACCTGCCTGACTTTAGCCTCAGAAGGAGCTATTATCTTTATTATAAACATAACCTTTATTCTCCAGGCTGTTTGCCATATAAGCATCCTTAAGGATGGTGCGGGACAAAATCTTTCAATGCCTTTGCTCTGAAGATGGATATGATGAGCACAAGAAACCCATGAAGAATTGCTTCTTAACAAAATCAAGGGACTTCTCTGGCAGTCCAGTGGTTAAGATTCCACGCTTCCAATGCAGGGGGTGAGAGGGTTCAACCCCTGGTCCAGAAACTGAGATCCCACATGCCATACAGTATGGCCCAAAACCCAAGACAAAATCAACACAGTCCTGGTTTTCCAGGAATATATATCTTAGTGAGTGAAAGAGAAACAGACAGCAAACAAGACTAAATAAAGGAACAAGAAAAAGTCAGAGAATGATAAGTATAAGGAAGGAAACCCAGCAGGGGAAAACTAACAGGGGAATAACATGATTGAGGGCGCCTTTAGCCACAGTATTCTTGCCTGGAGAATCCCATGGACAGAGGAGCCTGGTGGGCTACAGTCCACGGGGTCGCAAAGAGTCAGACACGACTGAACGACTTCACTTTCACTTTCACTTTAGCCACAGTGGTCACGAGGTTGCCCCAAAGGGGGGCATCTAAGCACAGAGAAGACATCAACTTTGGGGTCATCTCGGGTGACAGCTGAAAAACAAATATATATATGACCCAAGTTTTGAGTTTTAAATTAGTGGCCTGTCCTGTGGTTTTCCTACAACAGAGACATTTCTTCAAAGTTTACATTTTAGATTAATTGCTGGATAACATGGTGCTCTGCCAATGAAGATTAATAACTGAAGGCAGTAGAGCATGGTTGTTTGGAAAGAGGAAATGTCTTTCCTCTGTGTTCATGACAGTGAACTTAATAAATTTAATTTCTCATTATATGGAAGCATCAGTATTAGTGGGACATCCACAGGCCTCACAGTTTACAGATATAAACTATCCTGCTTATTTTTATTTCTCTTATCCCCAGGTAGGATCTCATCTTCCTTTCAGCAGATAGAATGCTGGTTTTGAAGACTTTCTGTTGTTGCGTGTCCCAAGCATCAGCAGATCGCACAATTCCCCTACCCGACTCTGCCCCACCAGCGACACCGGAGGTTTGTCCAGTGGTTATAGACTAAGGTCCAGGGTTGCCACACACTTACTATTGTGTGACCTTAACCTCTCTGAGTCACAGTTTCCTCATCTGTAAAGTGGGACAATACTGACACCTACCTTGCAGAGTTGTTCTGAGAATGAAAAGAGGCAATGTCTATAAAAGGATAGCCCAGTGCCTTAGGGGTTCATACTCATACTTAGTAGTGGATGAAATGATGGAGATGTTGATGGAAAGCAGAACCAGACAAGAGGGCTGTTACAGTCACACCCAGATGACTTTTGTTTTCATTTGTTTGTTTTTTGTTTTGTTTTTAATAGTAGGTTTTTTCCTTTTTCTTTATAAAAAACCTTTACTTGTTTGGCTGCACCTGGTCTTAGTTGTGGCACGTGGGTTCTTGGAGCCTCATGGTGGCATATAGGATCTTGGACCACCGTGGAAGCCTCTAAATGGCTTTTGCTTTTATCCACAGTACAACAGCTTCACACTTCAGTGACCTTTCAGGCGAAAAGAGACTTTCTTTACAAGGCATTCAGAGGGAGGTTGTCACACTGTGTAGCTGGTCATCTCTCAAACTGGAATTCAAATATTGCGTCATGTGAATTGTCATCAACATCTCGGAACCTGCCAAAGGCAGGGATACTGAAGTGGGTGGCCATGCTCTCCTCCAGGGCATCTTCCCAGCCCAGGGATCGAACCCCGGATCCCACATTGCAGGTGGATTCTTTACTGCCTAAGCAACCAGGGAGCAACCTATACAACCAAAACACATGTATAGGACTTACTTTGAACTGCATTGAAATATAAAATGGATGGAAGGATACATGGGTAGATATGTGATAAAGTAAATATAGCAAAAGGTCAATCGTGGAATCTGGGTGGTGGTTATATAGGAATTCACTATCTACTTCTTTGAACTTTTCTGTGTGTTTCACATTTTCATAAATAAAACACCAGGAAAAAGTAGGTACAGAGTCCTGACTAAGCTATAATCT
This sequence comes from Oryx dammah, assembly GCF_014754425.2. Lineage (NCBI taxonomy): Eukaryota > Metazoa > Chordata > Mammalia > Artiodactyla > Bovidae > Oryx > Oryx dammah. The sequence continues at coordinate 28,436,600 of NW_024070205.1, forward strand.
TAATACTTTGTCTTTGGAAATCATTCTGTTTTTCTACCTAAATGTATAACAAAGTACAGTGACTTGAAAGTATCATCTAATGCCCATTTCCTTGATGATTTACTCTCTGCACTTTAAGAAACTCTTTAGAAGGTTGAGGTTCCTTGATTCAAAGTTCAAGAAACCCAAGATTAGTAATAGTAATAGTCACAGTAGGAGAAAAGTGTGTTTAGCAAACACCATTCTAGATGTTTCACATGTATCACTGCATTTAAACAAAACCCTTTGTGATACAGAGTATTACTAGCCCCATTTTACAGATGAGAAAACTGAGGTTTACAGAGAGAATAAGTAATTCAACCAGAGTCGCAGAACTAGTAAGTGGTAGGTCAGTAATTCTTAGTACGTGATTATGGCAAATAACTAACCTCAAACTAAGCTTAATGGGAGTTGGAAAACAGTTGTCAGTGGAATTCAGATTTGTTGTTGGGTTGTTTTTGCTATTGCTTGTTTGTGCTCTGAGTTGCATAAAGGGTGTCCTCTGATAATCAGAACCAAGCTTAGCTATGACAGATATCAGTGTTGAGAAGACAGTCTTAAAAATGTGAAGAACTGTAATTATGATCATTGTTAAACCCATCTATCCACTCCTACCTCTGCTGATTTTCCTCTTGTGACATGGTATATTTCATTCATTCTAAATATGATATTGAATAATTAAAGGACTCTTTTTTTCTAACCAGACTTTTTTCTGCAAACCTTTTCTAGGGAAAGCAGAGAGTATGAAAGCCTATCTAAAGAGCGTGGAAGGCTTTTTTGTCTTGAATAAAAGTACTACGATTGGAAGGCATGGAGACTCAGACCTTGTTTTAGAGGTAAGACCTCTTCCTGCCCAGCCCCTCGTCTCTACAGAAGTCCAGTCCGCTGCGGACTCTGGCCGCTTCTGAAGCACAGCCTCTGGCTGACATCCTCTGCCTTCCTCCGTGTGCTTTGTGGTTGTCGTTCAGTTGCTCAGTTGTGTCCTACTCTTTGCGGCCCCATGGACCGCAGCACGCCAGGCCTCCGGGTCCTTCACCATCTCCCCGAGTCTGCTCAGTTCACGTCCACTGAGTCCATGATGCTGTCTAACCGTCTCATCTTCGGTGCGCTACCAGTAACCAGTTGTCAGATGTGCTGGAGCTCCCTGGCTCACATGATAAGAGTGAGCAGGATGCAGAGTGAGAGGTGCCTTCCGTCCTTTGCTGACCGTGTCTGTTCTGCGATGTCCCACCCAGGATCCCCTCCCCCCCTGCCTGATGGGGCTGTTTGGAAGGTGGGCATGGAGCTGGTGCTTGACCTTCACCTGCTCCAGGTCTGGCAGCCAGAGCCACCTGAAGTGCCCAGCTTGACCAATAGCCTCTTACCCTTTTCAGAGCTTCCAGAGACTGCTGTGGGTCCCTCGGGGCCCTCCCCCACCCCCACCTCCAAGTAGTAAATCAGGGTAAGCCTTGGGCATAGCCACAGTATCCTCTCATTTCAATTCATTCTCTGTGTTAGCTGTGGCTTGGTCCACCGTCCCAGCTTGATGATAGCCAAAGAAATTGGGAGAAAGTAAGGAGCTAGTCAAAACAGTGGCTTTGGGGGTACTCTGTGTCCCCCTTCTGATGTCTGTGTCGAAGCTTTCTCTGTCATTTTTCACTTTAATAAAACTCTGCTACACACACACACACACACACACACAACAGTTGCTTTGAGCCTTTTAAAATATTTCAATATTTTAGAGGTTAAAATATTCAAAGAAAAATGCAGTGGAATTTACAACTTTAAAAGGCAGGTCTCTTTCAGGCTTCACTCAACAGATTGTTAAAAGACTTTTTATTTTGAAATGATAGGTTCACAAACAGTAGAGAGAGAATGGCACAAAGTGTGTGTATTGTTCTGTGCCATTTTATCACATGTATGAATTTGTGTGTAGCCACCAAGATATAGAATTGACTTCCCAGGTAGCTCAAGTGGGTTAAAAAAAAAAAAAAAAAGCTGTCTCCCATTGCAGGAAATGCAGGTTTGATCCCTGGGTTAGGAAGACCCCCTAAAGGAGAAAATGGCAATCTGCTCCAGTATTCTTGCCTGGAAAATCCCATGGACAGAGGAGCCTGGTGGGCTACAGTCTATGGGGTTGTAAAGAGTTGGACACGACTGAACAACTGAACACACACACACACCAAGGTGTATAGAACTACTCCATCATCAAAGATCTGCCCTGTGATTTTTTTTTTTAATGTATTTATTTACTTAGCTGCACTGGGTCTTAGTGCAGCTTGTGAGATCTAGTTCCCTGACCAGGGGTTGAACACAGGCCGCCTGCTTTGGGAGCTCAGAATCTCACTACTGGACCTGGACCACCAAGAAAGTCCCATGATATTCCTTTTATGGTCACAATACTTTCTCCCACCACCATCCCCAAGCCCCAACAACCACTAATCTGTTCTTCATCTCTATAATTTTTATCATTTTGAGAATATTACATAAATGGAATCTTAACATCTGTGACCTTTGCCTTTTTTTTTTTTTTACTCAGTGTAATGACTTTGACATCGATCTAGGTTATTAGCTGGTTCTTTTATTGCTGAGTAATAGCCCATGTTATGGATGTACCACCTCTGTTTAACCATTCACTTATTGAAGGACATTGTGATTCCATTAGGGGCTGTTACAAATAAATCTACTATAAACATTTGTGAACAGGTTTTTCTGTGAATATAAGTTTTATTTCTCTGAGATGAATGTTCAGGAGTATGATTGCTTGGATCAACATTTATGTTAATATATATTCAGTTTGTGGAGAAACTGCTAGAATCTTATCCAGGGTGGCTGCACCATTTTTTAGTCACACCAGCAATGTATGAGATAAGTTTCTCTGCATCCCCACCAGCAATTAGTATTAACACTGTTTTTTATTTTAGCTGTTTTAGTGTGTAGTGGTTTCTTATCATAGTCTTGATTTGCATTTCCCAAATCAATAGTGATGTTAAATGTCTTCTCGTGTACTTATTTGCCTTCTACATACCCTCTTTGGTGACATATCTCTTAATGTCTTTTAACCATTTCTAATCCAATTGTTTTTTCACCATTGAGTTTTGAGAATTCTTTAGGTATTTTAGGTATGAGTCCCTCATCAGAGATGGTTTGCAAATATTTTCTCCCATCCATAGCTTGTCTTTTCATTCTCTTAGCAGGATATTTCACAGAACAGAAGTTTTAACTTTTGATGAAGTCCAGGTCATTATTTTTTTGCTTCATAGATCATGCTTTTAGTATCATGTCTAAGAACATGCCACCAAGTCCTTGATCCTGAGGATTTTCTCTTATATGTTCTTTGAAGTGCTTTATAGTTTTGTGTTTAAATCTGTGAACCATTTTGGGTTCACTTTTGTTTATGATGTGAGATTTAGGTCAATGTTCACTTTTATTGCATGTGAATATTGAGTTGTTCCAGAACCATTTGTTAAAAAGACTATCCTTTCTTATTGAATTGCTTTTGCAAATTTGTCAAAAATAATCCAGCCATACTTCTGTAGGGGCTGTTTCTGAGTTCCCTAGTATGTTTCATGGATGTCTGAGGCAAGCCCTCTACCTTTATAACACAGCCTTGATTCCTATTGCTGTGTGAGTCTTAAATTAGATAGAGTGACTCCTCCCACTTTATTCTTCTTTAATTTTTTTAACCTATTCTAGTTCCTTTGCCTTTTCATTTACATTTTAGTGTAAGCCGTCTGTATATACAAAATATCGTGCTGTAATTTTGATTGGAATTGTGTTTAGTCCTTCATTCAATGTGAGAATAATTGATGTTCTACTGCATTGCCTCTCAGTTCATGAACATGGTCTATTTCTTCATTGATTCAGGTGGTCTTTGATGTCTCTCATGAGTCTTTTGTAATTTTTAGCACACAAGTTCTGTACATGCTTTGTTAGATTTACACTTCAGCATTTCTCTCTCTCTCTCACTCTCTCTCTCTCTCTCTCTCTCTCTCGTGATTGTAAATGGTATTTGGGCTTCCCAGGTGGCCCTAGTGGTAAAGAACCCACCTGCCAATGCAGGAGACATGAGAGACTCGAGTTTGATCCCTGGGTCGGGAGGATTCCCCTGGAGGAGAGCATGGCAACCCACTCCAGTATTCTTGCCTGGAGAATCTCATGGACAGAGGAGCCTGGCAGGGTATAGTCCATAGCGTTGCAAAGAGTCAGACACGACTGAAGTGACTTAGTGCACACTGTCACACGAAAGGTATTATATTTTTTATTTTGTTCATTTTTTATTTTTACATGTTCATTGACACTGTATAGAAATACAGTTGATCTCTGTATGCTTCTTAGTGTCTTGCAACATTAACTGAACTCTCTATATAAGGGTTTTTGTAGATTTCTTGGGATTTTATACACAATCAATCATGTCATCTACAATAAGATTAGTTTTATTTCTCCTTTCAGAAAAGGATGTCTGAATGCCTTTCATTTCCTTTTCCTTGCTTTTTTTGTCTCTTTAACACTTCTAGGACTCTGTTGAAAAAGAGTGGCATAAATTTTTAAAATATTTATTTATTTTATTTGGCTGCTTTGGGTCTTTGTTTCAGCATGCAAGATCTTTATTGTATCATGCAGGATCTTCCGTTGCAATGCATGGACTCTAGTTGCAGCATGGGCTTAGTTCCTCCATGGCAAGTATGATCTTAGTTCCCTGACCAGGGATTGAACCCATGTCCCCTGCATTGCAAGGCAGACTTAACCACTGAACCACCAGGGCCCCAGCATAAATCTTTATATTTGCCTGTTCCTGAACTTAAGGGAAGCATTCAGTCTTTCACCATTAAGTACGAAGTAAGCTGTAGGTTTTTTGTACATGTTCTTACTAAGTGAGCAAGTTCCCCCTTTTATTCCTAGTTTTCTGATTATGTTTATCATAAGCTCAACAGATTTAAAATTAACTCCATGAACAACCTCCCCTTGAGATTCTTCTCCATGATGTGGTTTCCTTTCAAGGACACAGAAAAATCTGTGCAGTCTGCAAAGTTCGGGGTGGGTGGGGGGAGAAAAAGAATTGCAGTTTCTTCTTTATCATAACAAGGCATAGATTTGGGGTGGTTTTATTTCCTGTTCTGGGCTTCCCCAGTGGCTCAGAGGTAAAGAATCCACCTGCAGCGTAGGAGATATAGATTCGATCCTTGGGTCTGGAAGATCTCCTGGAAAAGGAAATGGCAACCCACTCCAGTATGCTTTCCTGGAAAATTTTATGATCAGAGGAGCCTGGTAAGCTACAGTCCATAGGGTCACAAAAAAGTCAGACACAACTGAGTGACTGAGGACACATGTTACTTCCTGTCTGGCTAGAGACAGAGATCTCTGTTTTGAACCTAACTACGATATTAAAAAAACTGTAGTAATTTTTTTGGTAATGCAATAGGTCATTTTATTACTGGTGATGTATACTTGCCCTTTCCAGATAAGTTTCATCCGTGAGTGTATAGTGTATTTCTCCTAAAGAGCATGGAGAGTGAGCTGCTTGAAGATGTGATAAAATGTCTATCATCTTTTCTTCCTCAAAGACTATTTTCTAAAGAGCAATTTTAGGCTTACAGCAAAATTAAGAAAAAAGTTTATAGATATCCTGTATATCCTCCCACCCAACACACATGCCCAAAGCCTCCCAGACTATCCATCCACAGCAGAATGGTCCATTTGAGGAAACTAGCAATTTTTAAAAGTGGAGGCTTTGGAGGTAGGCAGACCTGGGTTTGAATCTCATTAGGCTACTTTGTGGCTGAGTGATTTAAACCAGGCTAATCACTCTGAGCTCATTTTCCCTGTCTGTAAACCTCTTACCTCACAGGATGGTTGTGAGGGTTAAGTGAAAAGTGCACATAAAGAGGCTGGCATGTGGTGCTCAGTAAAAGACACAGTGGTCATTGTTTTGGGCTCACAAGACGGAGAGACTCTTCTCAGAAGAAGAGAAGAATCCTCAGAGGGTTGAGATGAGGATCCACTGACATTAACAAGCTGTTTGGAAAAGGAAACCAGTGAGGTCAGTTACTAAGCAGACAGAAACTGAGTTGCTTTCATTGTATAAAAATAAGTGATGGCTTACTGCTCCCCAAACTTAGTTTAAGAAATAAGTCACCACCACCAGCAACAGTCAGGTTAATTTATGAAGGAATCAGTTGCATTTCCAGGAGTGTGAGCTCATTTTGGCTTCCTGGAGTGCAGATGATACGTGAATCGCCAAGCATTTTGGGGATAGAATTCTGATGAGCACTTCTGTCTTCTCTTAGACGAATCACCTTCCCATGGTTTAAATGGGTTTGGCAGAGGAGAGTTGCTCTAAAGAGGGGTGTGGGGACATGGGTCTACTTGGAAGAACTGAAACCTGCAGACATGTCAGCATTTTCCAGTTTTATAAAACATGACAAGGTAAACATTGCCCCTCTGCTGATTTCATTGGGCCTTTCTGTTCGGAGGAGATATAGTAGGAGTAAATAGGAGATAAATAGGCAGTCACACTTCTAAATTAGTTTAAAAAACTAATTTTTTTAAAATTAGTTTTTATTCATTTATTTGTTTATTTTTGGCTGTGCTGGGCCTTCATTTCTCTAGCTGTGGTGAGCGAGGTCTACTCTCTGCTGCGGTGCACAGGCTTCTCATTGCAGAGGCTTCGCTTGTTGCAGAGCACAAGCTCCAGGCACACAGGCTCAGTAGTTGCAGCTTGTGGGCTCCAGTGGGAGGGCTCAGTGGCTGTGGCCCACAGGATCAGTTGCTCCCCAGCATGTGGGATCTTCCAAGACCAGAGATCGAACCCATGTCCCCTGCATTGGCAAGCAGATTCTTATCCACTGTGCCATCAGGGAAGTTCCAGAAGGATCACCTTTGATCAGCTGTGACCCATCCTGAGGAATCATTCAGCAGTCAATTTATAGTTTATGTTATTAATGCCACTAGAAGTCATTCTACTAAATAAGATTCAGAATGGAATCTTATTTAGTAGATGTGGAAGTGAAAGTCGTTCAGTCGTGTCCAACTCTTTGTGACCCCATGGACTATACAGTCCATGGAATTTGCCAGGAGTGGGTAGCCATTCCCTTTTCCAGGGTATCTTCCCAACCTAGGGATCAAACGCAGGTCTCCCTCATTGCAGGGAGATTCTTTACCAGCTGAGCCACCAAAGCCAAGATTCAGGGATATGTATTAATAAAAAAGTCATCCTTCAAATTACCCAGAGGTTACATCTAGCAAATAAAAAAGATTGTTTTATTTATCTGGATCAATCCTAAAAAATAGGCAGTCACACTTCTAAAGAGTTCTATTTCAGCAAGGCTGAAATATTGTTTGGAGTGTTTGTTTTATAATAGTTTGACATTGTTTACTTTTTCCGATAATGGGAAGTAGTTCCATGCTTCTTGTTTTTAAAAATTGGGACGAAGGAAAGTATAAGGAAAAAAATAAAAGTCACTTGTAATCATTTGGTTCAGGGAAAAATCAATATTGGTATCTGCAGGATCTTACTGTCCAGATTTTTTCCCTGTATCCTGCAAGAAATTTAATTCCCTAAAGGCAATAGGAAGGCTGTTTATTTATTTATTTATTTATTTTTGGCTGTGCTAGGTCTTGGTTGCTGCACACAAGTTTTCTCGAGTTGCAGCGAGTGGAGGCTACTCTTTGTTGAGGTGCACAGGCTTCTTGTTGCAGTGGTTTCTCTTGTTGCCAAGCATAGGCCTAGAGCACAGGTTCAGAAGTTGTGTCACACAGGCTTAGTCGCTCCAAAGCCTGTGGAATCTTCCCAGACCAGGGATCAATCCATGTTCCCTGTATTGGCAGATGGATTCTTAACCATTGAACCACTAGGGAAGCCCAGGAAACCTGTTTATAGCCAGGCTAGTGAGAACTGTTCATAGTCAACAGTAAGAACTTTTATCATTCATCCATTCCACAATATTTACCCGGAGCTACAACACCAAGGCAAGCCTAGGGATACAGCGATGGCGGGACTGGATGTGGTCCCTGCGATCAGGAAGCTGCCAGGAGAGAGGGACATAAGTCAGATGATCCCACAAAGGTGTGGCTAATTCCATTCCAAAACTGGGGCCCTAAAGCAAAGGAATATGGAGAACAAAGAGAATTTGACAAAGGGAGAAGGGAACAGCATATGCAAAGGTCCTGGGGTAGACCCAAGGGACTGAGAGAAAACCAGGGTGTCCAGGAGTCAGATCGGAAAGGAGGAGGGCTTAGTGACAAGTAGGGCTCCTTCGCGTCACACTAAGGATTTTGACCTTTATCTGAAAAGCAGTGGAAGAAGATTTGAAGGACTATAAGCAAGGGGGAGTGGGCTTCCTGGGTGTCTCTGGTGGTAAAGAACCCGCGTGCCAACACAGAAGACATAAGAGACATGAGTTCGATCCCTGGGTCAGGAAGATCCCCTGGAGGAGGAAGTGGCAACCCACTCCAGTATTCTTGCCTGGAGAATCCATGGACAGAGGAGTCTGGCAGGCTACGGTCCATATGGTAACAAACGGTCGGACGTGACTGAAGCGACTTAGCACACACATGTGCAAGCAAGGAGGAGACCTGCCAGTGCCCATCCTGGCTGCCATGCGCACAGTCTCCCTTCCTCCCATTTTACACACTCCGAAGCCTCAGCCTTGCTCATTTCAGAGTTAAACCTTTCAAATTATAATCTATATGATTTGATGTGCCTTGCAAACTATAATTTTTTTTAGAGTTGGATGTGGCTATTATCTATAGTCTGCTGAGAAAGGGGCTCGTTTCTTCTAGAATAAAGAAATACCACAAGCCAACAGTTGGATTTTCCATTGGTATAAAGTGAAACTGTTAGTTGTTCAGTTGTATCTGACTCTTTGCAACCCCATGGACTGTAGCCTGCCAGGCTCCTCTGTCCATGAAATTCTCCAGGCAGGAATACTGGAGTGGGTTGCCATTTCCCTGTCCAGGGGATCTTCCTGACCCAGAAATCAAACCTGGGTCTCCTGCATTGCAGATTCTTTACCATCTGAGCCACCGTTTTGTGTAAGAGTGTATAAACACTCTATATAAGAGTGCTTGTTAAACATGGGCTCCTGGACATTCTGATCCCAGTGGGGTTGGGGTAAGGCCCAGGAATCTTCATATTTATATGCTCCCCAGGTTCAGGTCAGAGTGGGGTCCCCTGGAATTGGTTCCAGGACCACACTTTGAGAACCACCAGTGTTCCTTTCCTGTTCCTTCTTGATCGGTGCTTCTTCCCTTCTGATGTTCCGGGAGCTCCTGCTTGTGTGTGTGTGTGTGTGTGTGTATTATTTCAATAACGTTTGTTTTGAGGAAGAGAGAAGCAAAGGTTAAACAGTGAAGGGCTGACCGTGTAAGGACTCCCCGTTTAAGGGACACCCCCAGTCCCATCCTGGGGAGGTTCTGGGATCCCCTAGAAGACTGAGCTGTAGGACAGCCCAAGTCATTTCAGAGCTGTGGCTGGGAGGGTGGAGATGGAAGAGAAGGAGAAAGGACAGAAATGCCCGGGGGATGACATGCTGATGCCCGCACCTCTAACCCTCAGTGACCAGTGTCCTGGGACTGCTCCTTCTCATGGGTGGAGCGATCTGTCCAGCCTGTGTCAGCGCTTCTCAGAGGGGATCCGAGGCTTGCTCTCACACCGACCAGAATCCGTATGACCAGGTGGCTCTTGTCTCTGACCCTGGCACCTGCCGGTGCTAGGCTGCCTCTTAGAAAAGAACCAGAGTCGACATCATACTCTTTTTTATTTTTTAATTTTCTTACAAGACAATTCCAGAAAAACATCTACTTCTGCTTCATTGACTATGTTAAAGCCTTTGTGTGGATCACAACACACTGGAAAATTCTTAAAGAGATGGAGTACCAGACCACCTGACCTGCCTCCTGAGAAACCTGTGTGCAGGTCATGAAGCAGTTAGAACCAGACATGGAACAATGGACTGGTTCCAAATTGAGAAAGGAGTACGTCAAGGCTGTATATTATCACCCTGCTTATTTAACTTATATGCAGAGTAGTACATCATGCGAAATGCCGGGCTGGATGAAGCACAAGATGAAATCAAGATTGCAGGGAGAAATATCAATAACCTCAGATATGCAGATGACTCTACCCTCATGGCAGAAAGTGAAACGGAACTAAAGAGCCTCTTGATGCAGGTGAAAAGGAGAGTGAAAAAGCTGGCTTAAAACCCAACATTCAAAAAATGAAGATCATGTCATCTGGTCCCATCACTTCATGACAGATAGATGGGAAAACAATGGAAACAGTGAAAGATTATTTTCTTGGGCTCCAAAATCACTGCAGATGGTGACTACAGCCATGAAATTTAAAGAAACTTGCTCCTTGGAAGAAAAACTATGGCCAACCTAGACAGCGTATTAAAAAGCAGAGACATTACTTTGCCAACAAAGGTCCATCTAGTCAAAGCTATGGTTTTTCCAGTAGTCATGTATGGATGTGAGAGTTGGACCATAAAGAGGGCTGAGCACTGAGCACTGATGCTTTTGAACTGTGGTGTTGGAGAAGACTCTTGAGAGTCCCTTGGACTGCAAAGAAATCAAATCAGTCAATCCTATAGGAAATCAGTCCTGAATATTCATTGGAAGGACTGATGCTGAAGCTGAAGCTTCAATAATTTGGCCACCTGATGGGAAGAGCCGACTCATTGGAAAAGACCCTGATGCTGGGAAAAATTGAAGGCAGGAGGAGAAGGGGATGACAGAGGATGAAATGTTTGGATGGCATCACTGACTGGGTGGACATGAGTTTGAGCAAGCTCTGGGAGATAGTGAAAGATAGGGAGGCCTGGTGTGTTATACTGCATATGGTCGCAAAGAGTCAGACACGACTGAGCGACTGAACAATAACAACAAGCAAATTTACCCAAGCATTTTTTCCTCTAAAAGAAATGTAAATTTATGTCTGTACAAAGATTTCTGACATCAGCATCTTGTTTATTATTGTCAAACAAGAGTGCTGGAATTGTCTGTTTATCAGCACTTCACGGATGGGAAGGTGCGTCTGCTGTGTCCAGGGACACGTACGGCCGTAACTCAGATGAGCGCGGCCACATTGCCCACCAGAGGTTCCCAGATGCGGGGTCCTGCCAGCAGCGGGCATCCCTCTCCCACTCCCTCCCCAGGGTGTTGTCCACCCACTGGATCTTCGGTGATCTGCAGGGTGAAGTCTGGTACCCGTGTCATTTTTGTTCACACTCTCTTATTCTGAGTGAACACCTGCACTTTGAGATGTAAGGTAACGATTGGACTCTGTGGGGAAACCCATGGAATGAAGCAGACCTGAGGAGGGGTGCACTTGCTGACTCCCCATCTGTAACCCCCACCCGCCGTGTCATCCTACCTGGACTGCACGCCTATCCCACCCCGTTCCCCACCACCACCCGTCCTACCCCTGACTCCTGCCCACGTGCTCCTAACTCTGGGAGTTCACCTGTCTGATCTCACCAGTCCTCGGGGAATTTTTTTGTCCCCTGTTTGAGAACTGGCAGCTGATTTCATTGGTCAGTTCCCACCACAGCGGTTGATGGGGCTGCTTTTTCACTTGGAGGTGGAAGGCTTCCAAGAGGAAAAAGTTCAGAGGAAAGGACTAGATCGTATATACTCTCATCATTTTATTGTGATAAAATGCACGTAACACAAAGTCTGCCATCTTAACTACTTTCTTAAAGTGTACAGTTCAGTGGCATTAAATATGTTTGCGTTGTTGTGCAACCCTTCACCCCCATGCATCGCCAGAACATGTTTCATCTTGCAGAACTGAAACCCGGTCCCCATGAAACCACTCCCCATCCCCCCGCCTCCCAGCCCCCAGCAACCACCATTCTGCTTTCTGTCTCTATGCACTTGACCCCTCTGGGTGCCTCACAGAAGTACAGTCATATAGTATTTGTCTTTCCATGACTGGCTTAATTTCACGGAGTGAAGGAGAGAGAAGCCTGGCATGCTGCCGGCCATGGGGTCGTAAAGAGATACGACTTGGCAACTGAAAAACAACAACGGTGACCTCAGGGTTCATCCATGGTGTCGCGTGTATCCGAATTTCCTTCCTTTCTAAGGCTGAATAATATTTCATTGTATGGATTTGCCACATTTTGTTTATTCGTTCATCTACCAGTGGACACTTGGGTTGTTTTTACCTTTTGGCTGTTGCAAACAATGCTATGAACGTGGGTGTATAAATATCTCTTCATGCCTCTACTTTCAGTTCTTTGGGGTATATACCCAAAAGTGGACTTGCTGGATCACATGATAATTTTATTTTTAGTTGTTTGAGGAACTGCCATGCTGTTTTCCATAGCAGCTGCACTAATTTATATCCTCACCAACAGTGCACAGGGCTTTTACCTTCCCAACATCCTTACCAACACTTGTTATTTCCTGTTGTTGTTGCTTATAGTAACCATTCTGATTGATACGAGGTGAAAGAAAGATCATAATCTTTTGAATAGCATACAGAATACACAAAAGCTATAGCATGTATTTATGGACTGCTTATCATCTCTCTCATGACTTTATGTATCTTCTATGTATATTCTTTATATTTTTATAAAATTATATCCTCAAAACAAATCCTGTGCAGGTAAGAACTGCTCTTATCATTATTATCCTCATTTGAAGATGTGGAAGTGGAACTCAGGAAAGTTAAGGGACTTGCTCAAATCACATAGCTGGCCTGGGGAGGTGGGGCTGAGTTTCAGACTGGGCTGACTCAAGCTTCTAAAAAAGAAGCTAAAAAGCTTTTTGCGTGTAAATTTAGCTTTGGGAACATCTAATATCTAAATATTAGAAATTCCTTGAAGGTTAACTGAGGTGACAAGGTAATTGGCTAAGCTAGGGAGATTGCACCCTGTGGAATCCAGGGTGGGGTTGTCAGGAAACATATAGGTATAGTCTGCTGCTGCTGCTGCTGCTGCTAAGTTGCCTCAGTCGTGTCCGACTCTGTGCGACCCCCATAGACGGCAGCCCATCAGGCTCCACCGTCCCTGGTATAGTCTAGTGAGCCTCATTCACACCACAGGCTGAGATGGCGCCATCTAGTGGGGATCTGGGTAAGGAGGAGATGTGTGTGCGTGGTTCACTTTCACTTTTCACTTTCATGCATTGGAGAAGGAAATGGCAACCCACTCCAGTGTTCTTGCCTGGAGAACCCCAGGGATGGGGGAGCCTGGTGGGCTGCCGTCTATGGGGTCGCACAGAGTAGGACACGACTGAAGCGACTTGGCAGCAGCAGCAGCAGCTCACTCTTAGCGACCCCGTGGACTGTAGCCTGCCAGACTCCTCTGTCCATGGGATTTTTCAGGCAAGGATAATGGGGTGGGTTGCCATTTCCTGCTGCAGGGGATCTTCTTGACCGAGGGATGGAGCCTGCATCCCTTGTGTCTCCTGCATTGGCAGATGGATTCCTTACTACTAGTTCCGTTCCCGGAAGAGGCGCATTGGGGCTAAGTGAAGGCACAGCAAGAGCCCATCTCTTCTTTCCAAACTAGCCAGAGTAAGTTCTCTGCTCCCTCTTGGATAACCTAGGATAGCCTTCCTCTTTTAAGATCACTGATTACATCTGCATGGTCCCTTTTGCCACATAATGGATTATATTTTCAGAGATCAGGGCGTGGACATTTTTGAGTCAAAGCTATGGTTTTTCCAATAGTCATGTATGGATGTGAGTGTTGGACCATAAAGAAGGCTGAGCACCGAAGAACTGATGCTTTCAAACTGTGGATTGAGAAGACTCTTGAGAGTCCCTTGGACTGCAAGGAGATCAAAACAGTCAATCCAAAAGGAAATTAACCCTGAATATTCATTGGAAGGACTGATGCTGAAGCTGAAACTCCAGTACATTGTCCATCTGACTGGAAGAACTGACTCATTGGAAAAGACCCTGATGCTGGGAAAGATTGAAGGCAAAAGGAGAAGAGGAGAGCAGAGGAAGAGATGGTTAGATAGCATCACTGACTCAATGGACGTGGATTTGAGCAAACTCCGGGAGATAGTGGAGGACAGAGGAGCCTGGGGTGCTGCAGTCCATGGAATCACAAAGAGTCAGACACGACTTACTGACTGAACAACATCTTTGAGAAACCATTCTGCCCACCGCATTAATACTCCCTCCTGCCTGGACCATTGCTATGGGACTGGTTTGACAGTTTTTTGGGAGAAGCAGTGGGTCAACAACAGGGGCCATGGAGAAACATGGCTGGATGAGCTGGAGGGTGATATGATTATCAAGAATGGAGGGGGCAGGATTGTTGAATGAGCACCTCAGCATTCAGGAAGCCACCGGGCCGTTTGGGACCTGGAGATGAACCAGGGGTTGAAAATACACATCCAAGAGTCCAAGGGGTGGTGCAGCAGCCCCAGCCCATAGAAACAGACTGAGGAGGAAACATATACAACCCTAGAATCCCAGGGAGCGTCTGAGGGGAGAGGAGCCTGGTGTGGAGACCTGGAAGCAGAGAGGTGAGGGAGCCAGGAAGCTGTTGCTGGGTCAGGGGCGTTAATAACAGAGACAGCTGATGGTTATTGAGGGCTTGCTTCGTGCCAGGCCCTGCTCTTTGCACTTTCGAGTGTATTAACTCATTCCATCCTTAGGTGGTAAGGGCTGTAGGATGCCCCAGTGAGGTCACTGGGGCACAGATAGGCTGAGGATCCTGCCTGAGGTCACAGAGAGAGGCTGGGGCGCTGGTACCAGCCTCTGTGAAGCCTTGCTTATCCCCAGGGCTCTCCCAGGGAGACCAGGAGGGAGGATCCAGCCGGTGGGGAAGCAGAGAAGCTTCCTGTTTCATTCCACTCCCAGACTCGCCGTCCCACCAGCCCCTGGCCATTTCTTCATATGCTTATTCTTTTGAAAACCCTGTTTTCCTACTATTTCTGCACTCCATCGCTTTCTGAGGCAGTGGGGGGCTGGGGTAAGGGGACAGACAGGACAGCCAAGAACATACACACACATTAATTTCAAAAATGTTTTCCTACTACTTTGAACACTTCATCAAGCAGTACCTTTTGTCAATTCTGTGAAGCCTAGCTTATGAAACTCACTTTTACAGCTCAAGGAGCAACAGCAGAGAAGCAAAGACCCATGCCCTGGGCTGCCCAGCTGGAGAGCAGCAGCGGTGGGGCTTGAACTCCAGGCTTTCCGACTCCAGAGCACATCCTCCTGCTCCCAAGAGAACACTTTGCATTCGCTCTATGTTTTCTTCTAAAAACATACATGCTTTTATATGTATTATGTCACCAATAACTTATAAGACTGTCCTAATGTTACCCTCATTTACAGATGAGGAAACTGAGGTATCACTTGCCCAAGGTCACCCTGCTAGGAAATGAGAGAGCTGAACTTGAGCCCAGCTCTTAAAGCTGAATAATATTCCACTCCATGGATGGGTCACATTTTGCTTATCCAGTCATCAGTCGATGGACACATGGGTTGCTTCCACCTTTTGGCAATTGTGAATAGTTAGTGTTAGTCATTCAGTCGTGTCTGACTCTTTGCGACCCCATGAACTATAACCTCTCTCCATGGAATTCTCCAGGTCAGAATACTGGAGTGAGTTGGCATTCGCTTCTCCAGGGGATCTTCCCAACCCAGGGACTGAACCCGGGTCTCCCGCCTTGCAGGCAGATTCTTTACTGTCTGAGCCACCAGGGAAGCCCAACTGTGAATCATGCTGCCATAAACACGAGCACACAGATGTCTCTTCAAGTTCCTGATTTCAGTTCTTTCGGGTATATGCCCAGAAGTGGACTCGCTGGATCATATGATAATTTTATACTAAAATTTTTGAGAAGCCACCATACTATTTTTCATATCAGCTGCACCATTTTACATTCTCAGCAGTGCCTAAGTGTTCCACTTCCTCCACATCCTTGCCAACACATGTCATTTTCCGTTGTTCGCTTGTTTTTGATAATAGCCATCCAGGTGGTATGAGGTGATATCTCGTGGTTTTGATTTGCATTACCATAATGATTAGTAATGTTGAGCATCTTTTCTGTTTGTTGGCCATTTGTGTATCTTCTTTAGAGATATCTCTATTCCAGTTCTTTGCCGTATTCGATCAGGTTATTTGGGGTGTTTTGTTATTGAGTTATAGGAGTTCTCTATATATTCTTTTTAAAATATTTATGTATTTACTTGGCTGTGTCAGGCCTTAGTTGTAGCACGTGGGAGCAGCACACGAGCTCTTCAGTGTGGTGCCTGGCCTTCTCTCTGGTTGTGGTGCTTGGGCTCAGTAGTTATAGCATGCAAGCTTAGTTACCCCATAGCACGTGGGATCTTAGTTCCCTGACCAGGGATCAAATCCATGTCCCCTGCATTGGAAAATAGATTCTTAACCACTGGACCACCAGGGAAGTCCCTTTATATTCTTGATGTGTGTGCATGCTAAGTCTCTTCAGAGTCCAACTCTTTGCGACCCCATGGAGCGTAGCCCACCAGGCTCCTCCGTCCATGGGATTCTCCAGGCAGGAATACTGGAGTGGGCTGCCACTCCCTCCTCCAGAAGATCTTCCCGACCCAGGGGTCGGCCCGTGTCTTTTACAGCTCCCACATTGGCAAGTGGATTCTTTACCACTAACACCGCCTGGGAAGCCTCATATTCTTGATATTAACCCTTTTTCAGTTACATGATTTGCAAGTATTTTCTCCCATTCTGTAGATGGCCTTTCACCCTGTTAATTGTGTCCTTTGATTCATAGAAGTTTTAAATTTTTATATAGTTGAATTTATCTGTTTTATTTTTGTTGCCTATGCTTTTGGTACCATATCCAAAAAAGCATTACCAAATCCGATGTCATAAAGCTTTCCTCCTATGTTTTCCTCTAAAAGTTTTATAGTTGTAAGCTATGTTTAAGTCTTTGAGCCAGGCTTCCGCAGTGGCTCAGTGGTAAAGAATCCTCCTGCAGTGCAGGAGACTCAGAAGACATGGGTTCAATCCTTGAGTCGGGAAGATTCCCTGGAGGAGGAAATGGCAACTGACTCCAGTATTCTTGCCTGGAAAAATCCCATGGACAGAGGAGCCTGGTGAGCTAGAGTCCATGAGGTCACAGAGAGTCAGACAGGACTGAGCAAGCACAGCAATAAGTCTTTGATCCTCTTTGAGTTATTTTTTGTATACAGTGTAAGGTAAGAGTCTAACGTAATTCTTTTGCAGTTTTTCCTAGCATCAGTTGTTGAAAATACTGTTCTTTCACCCACTGGATGATCTTAGCAGCCTTGGGGAAAATCATTTGACCATACATGCAAAGGTTTATTTCTGTGCTGTCCATCCTGTTCCATTGGTCTATATGCCTGACCTTATGTCAGTATCACACTGTTTCGATTAGTGTAGCTTTGCACCTATCAAAAGTAAGTTTTGAAATCAGTAAGTGTGAGACCTCCAACTTTTTCTTTTTCACGATCGTTTTGACTATTCAGTTCCATTGAGATTCCGTATGAATTTTAGAATGTATTTTTCTGTTTCTACGAAAATTGCTATTGGGATTTTGATAAGGATTGCATTGACTCTGTAGATCCTTCTGGGTAGTAATGGCATCTTAAACAATATAAGTCTTTCAATACTGTGAATACAGAGTGTCTCTCCATTTATTTGTCTCTTCTTTAATCTCTACCAGCAACACTTTATAGTTTTCAGTGTATACATCTTTTACCACCTTGGTTAAATTTATTCTAAAGTATTATTCTTTTTGATGCTATTTTAAATGAAATCATTTCCTCTTTTAACTTTTAAAAAAATTTTGGCTGCGCTGTGCCGCTGGTGGGATCTTAGTCCCTGACCAGTAATCAAACTTCCGCCCCCTGCAGTGGAATCGCAGCATCTTAACACTGGACCGCCAGGGAAGTCTCCGAAATTATTTTTTTAACTTCCTTTTCAGATTGTTCATTGTGACTATATAGAAATACAACCAGTGTTTGTGTGTTGATTTTGTATCCTACCGCTTTGCTACTGAATTTTGTTTATTAGTTCTAACAGGGTTGTTTTTTCATGGATACTTTAGGATTTAGTACATATAAGATCATGTAGTTTCTGAACAGAGATCATTTTACTTCTTCCTTTCCAATTTGGATTCCTTTATTCCTTTTTCTTGCTTATTTGGTCTGGCTAAGGCTTCCAGTAGTTTGTTGAATGGAAGTGGTAAAAGCAGGCATCTTGTTCTTGATTTTAGAAAAAAGCTTTCAGTCTTTCACCTTTGAGTATGACGCCACCTGCAAACTTTTCATATTTGGCCTTTATCATGTTGAAGTAATTCCCTTCTATTTCCTTTTTGTTGAGTGCTTTTATCAGGAAAGAGTGTTGCATTTTGTCACATGCTTTTTTTACATCAATTGAGATGATCACTTTTTTTCCTTCTTTCTGTTAATGTGATATATTACATGGATTGATTTTCATATGTTGAACCATCACTTCTTCATTCCAGGAATCAATCCCATCTGGTCATAGTGTATAATCCTTTTAATGTACTGATGGCTTCAGTTTGCTCATATTTTGTTGAGGATCTTGGTATCAGTGTTCATAAGAAATACTGGTCTGTAGTTTTCCTATAGTGTCTTTGTCCAGTTTTGGTATCAAGATAATGCTGTCCTCTTCACCTGCTGAGTCTCAGCTTCATCATCTCTAAATTGGAGATAGTAATAGGACCCTTGTATAGGGCTGTCATGCAGATTAAATGAAAGAATGCACACAACATGCTTCAACAGGGCCCAGTTCACAGGAAGTTCTCAAAAGATGTTAGATGATGATGATAATAATAAATAACAGTTTATCTCATGGTAGGACAGCTCAACAAGATGGAACTTATACAGTCAGTTTGCATCAGCAGCAGGACTTCTGTCTGATAGGGGCATTTAGCAATTTTCCAAGTAAAGGGAACAAGTGATATTATAGGGGAGAACTAGGAAGCTCTTTCCTTGCCTAACATGTGGTAGAGGCTCACGCAATTTTGTGAAGTCATTTAAAACTTCCTGCTTACTTTGATTTCTTAATAATGGCTTGTCAGCTTTTGGGGAACTGAAAGTAGTGAAGCCTGGGAAGAGAAAAGCAAAATGTAACACTCAGAATTTCTCTTACTCATGGGAAATACTAAAGGTCCATAGGACACAAAGATCAAGGGGGATGGTGATGACGATGATATGGGTGGCATTCTCCAAAGAACTAATGTGTTTTCATGTTTTTTTAATGCCTTATTTTTTTCAAACAATTTTAGGTTTACAGGAAATTGATCAGATAATACAGAGAGTTTCCATATATCCCACCACACCCAACACACAGTTTCCCCTATTATTCACATTTTGTATCAGTGCAGTACATTTGTTACAATTGACGAATCAATATTGATGTGTTATTGTTAACTAAGTCTATAGTTTACATTAAGACTCACTTTTTGTGTTGTACATTGTTTGGTTTTGACAAATGTGTGGTGACAAGTCTCCACCATTATAGTATCATACAGAATAATTTCACTGCCCTAAAATCCCCTATTCTCCTCAAGACCCTGGGCCCCTGACAAGCAGTGATCTTTTTACTGTCCCTATAATCTTTACTTTTTCCAGAATTTCATACAGTTGAAATCACACAGTACGTGACCTTCTCAGACTAGGTTTTTTCTCTAAGCAATATGCATTTAAGATTCCTTCATGTCTTTTCGTGATTTGATAACTCATTTATTTTTAATCACTAATATTTCATAGTATAGATGTACCATAATTTGTTTATTCATTTACCTTTTAAACGATATCTTGGTTGCTTCCAGTTTATGGCAATTACAAATACAGATGCTATAAGCAATTAGAAATAAAGATGCTGAAAGCACATATCCAAAATAAATGAGTCTTGGTGGATATAGAGAATAGACTTGTGGTTACCAAGGGACGGGGGTCGGAAGAGGGATGGAGTGGAAGGTTGGAGTTAGCAGATGTAAGCTATTACATATAGAATATATAAACAACAAGGTCCTACCATATAGCACAGGAAACCATATCCGACATCCTATAATAAACCATAATGGAAAAGAATATTTTAAAAGACTGTATATATCTATAACTGAATCACTTTGCTGTATAGCAGAAAGTAAATAACACTGTGAAGTGAAGTCGCTCAGTCGTGTCCGACTCTTTGCGACCCCGTGGACTGTAGCCCATCAGGTTCCTCCGTCCATGGGATTCTCCAGGCAAGAGTGCTGGAGTGTGTTGCCTCAGTGTAAAATAATAAATGAGTCAATAAGAAAACAAACATCCCAACTTAAAACTGGGAAAAAGATCTGAAGAGACACCTTACCAAAGAAGATATGCATGGACTTCCCTGGTGGTCTAGTGGCTAAGACTCTGGGCTCCCAATGTAGGGGGTCTGGGTTCAGTCCTTGGTCAAGAAACTAGATCTCGCATGCTGCACTAAGACCTGGTACAGCCAAATAAATAAATATTTTTTAAAAGATATACAGATGTAAAATAAGCATATGAAAAGATGTTAAATATCATATGTCATTAAGGAATTTCAAATAAACATGAAATATCTCTTCATTTATTTAAACTACTTTGATGTCTTTCATCAACATTTTGTAGTTTTCCTCATATAGCTTTTTTCATATAGCAAAGTATTTTATTTGAATAAATAAATTTATACTTAGTGAATAAAATTTATAGTTAGATTTATTCCTAAGCATTTCTTTCTTTCTTTCTTTCTTTTTTTTTTTTTTGGTGCTAATGTTAAGCAGTGTTGTGTTTTTAATTTCAAATTCCAGTTGTTCACTGTTGGTTTATAAGATACCAATTGACTTTTGCATATTAATCTTGTATCCTGAAACCTTGCTATAATTGCTTATTAGTTCCAGGAGGGCTTTTTGTCAATTCTTTGGGATTTTCTGCATAAGCAATCATGCAGTCTACAAAATGGGCAAAAGATCTGAACAGACACCTCACCAAAGAAGACTTTTTTTCCTTCCCAATCTATAATGTTTTATTCTCTTTTCCTCTCTTATTGCATTAGCTATGACATAAAAGACAATGTTGAAAATGAGTGGTGAAAGGGGACATCTTTGCCTTATTCCTGATTTTAATTGGAAAATTTTTAGCTTCTCACCATTAAGTATGATGTTGGCTTTTAGGGTTTTTATTGATGTACTTTATCAGCTTGAGGATGTTCCCCTTCCTTCCTAATTTCCCAAGAGTTGTGGTGGTGGTTTGTTGGTTTATCATGTGTACTGTGCTTAGTCGATCAGTCGTGTCCAACTCTTTGCAACCACGTGACTTGAAGCCATCCAGGCTTCTCTGTCCATGGGGATTCTCCAGGCAAGAATACTGGAGTGAGCTGCCATGCCCTCCTTCAGGAGATCTTTCCAACCCAGGGATTGAACCCAGGTCTCCCACATTGTAGGCAGATTCTTTACCATCTGAGCCATGAGGGAACCCACCAGGTTTATTATGAATGGGTATTAAATTTTGTCAAATGCTCTTTTTTTCAATCTACTGATAAGGCAATGTGTTTGCTCTTCTTTACATTATTGATGTGATAGATTACATTGATTTCCAAATCTTTGCATACCTGGAATAAATCCTACTTGATTGTGGTGTATAATTCTTTTTATATGTTATTGGATTCAATTTGCTAATATTTTGTTGAGGATTTTGCATCTTTCTGGAAAGGAAGAACTGGTCTACAGTTTTCCTGTCTTGTAATATCTTTATCTGATTTTGGTATTAGAGTAAGGTTGGCCTCACAGAATGCGTTAGGGAATGTTCCCTCTTCTATTTTCCAAAAGAGATTATAGAGAACTGCTATCATTCTTCATTCCAGTTCAGTCACTCAGTCCTGTCCAACTCTTTGCGATGCCATGGACTGCCACATGCCAGGCTTCCCTGCCCTTCACCAACTCCCAGAGCTTGCTCAGACTCATGTCCATCCAGTCGGTGATGCCATCCAACCATCTCATCCTCTGTCGAACCCTTCTCCTCCTGCCTTCAATCTTTCCCAGCATCAGGATCTTTTCCAATGAGTCAGTTCTTCACATCAGGTGGCCAAAGTATTGGAGTTTCAGCTTCAGCATCAGTCCTTCCAGTGAATATTCAGGATTGGTTTCCTTTAGGATTGACTGATTGGATCTCCTTGCAGTCCAAGGGATTCTCAAGAGTCTTCTCTGACACCACAGTTCAAAAACATCAATTCTTTGGCGCTCAGCTTTCTTTATGGTACAGCTCTCACGTTCATACATGGCTACTGGAAAAACCATAGCTTTGACTGGATGGACCTTTGTTGGCAAAGTAATGTCTCTGCTTTTTAATATGCTCTCTAGGTTGGTCATAGCTTTTCTTCCAGAGAGCAAGCATCTTAATTTCATGGCTGCAGTCACCATCTGCAGTGATTTTGGAGCCCAAGAAAATAAAGTCTGTCACTGTTTCCATTGTTTCCCCATCTATTTGCCACAAAGTGATGGGACCAGATGCCATGATCTTAGTTTTCTGAATGTTGAGTTTTAAGCCAACTTTTTCAGTCTCCTCTTTAACCTTCATCAAGAGCCTCTTTAGTTCTTCTCTTTCTGCCATAAGGGTGGTGTCATCTGCACATCTGAGGTGATTGATATTTCTCCTGGCAATCTTGATTCCAGCTTGAGCTTCATCCAGCCTGGCATTTCACATGATGTACTCTGCATATAAGTTAAATAAGCAGGGTGACAATATACAGCCCTGACATACTCCTTTCCCAATTTGAAACCAGTCTGTTGTTCCATGTCCAGTTCTAACTGTTGCTTCTTGACCCCCATACAGATTTCTCAGGAGGCAGGTCAGGTGGTATGGTATTCCCATCTCTTGAAGAATTTTCCACAGTTTGTTGTGATCCACATAATCAAAAGCTTTGGCGTAGTCATAAAGCAGAAGTAGATGTTTTTGTGGAACTCTCTTGCTTTTTTGATGATCCAACGGATGTTGGCAATTTGATATCTGATTCCTCTACCTTTTCTAAATCCAGCTTGAACATCTGGAAGTTCATAGTTCAAGTACGGTTGAAACCTGGCTTGGAGAATTTTGAGCATTACTTTGCTAACATGTGAGATGAGTGCAATTGTGCTGTAGTTTGAGCATTCTTTGGCATTGCCCTTCTTTGGGATTGGAATGAAAACTGACCGTTTCCAGTCTTGGCTCACTGCCAAGTTTTCCACATTTGCTGGCATGTTGAGTGCAGCACTTTCACAGCATCATCTTTTAGGATTTGAAATAGCTCAACTGGAATTCCATCACCTCCACTAGCTTTGTTCATAGTGATGCTTCCTAAGGCCCACTTGACTTCACATTCCAGGATGTCTGGCTCCAATCCAGTGATCACACCATCGTGGTTATCTGGGTCACGAAGATCTTTTTTATATAGTTCTGTGTATTTTTGCCACCTCTTCTTAATATCTTTTGCTTCTGTTAGGCCCATACCATTTCTATCCTTTATTGTGCCCATCTTTGCAAGAAATGTTCACTTAGTATCTCTAATTTTCTTGAAGCGATTTCTAGTCTTTCTCATTTTATTGTTTTCCTCTACTTCTTTGCACTGATCACTGAGAAAGGCTTTCTTATCTCTCTGTGCTATCCTTTGGAACTCTGCATTCAAATGGTTATATCTTTCCTTTTTTCATTTGTCTTTTGCTTCTCTTCTTTTCTCAGCTACTTGTAAGGCCTCCTCAGACAACCATTTTGCCTTTCTGCATTTATTTTTCTTGGGGATGGTCTTGATCTCTGCCTCCTGTACAATGTCACGAACCTCCATCCATAGTTCTTCAGGCTCTCTGTCTATCAGATCCAATCCCTTGGATCTATTTGTCACTTCCACTGTATAATCATAAGGGATTTATGTCATACCTGAATGGTCTAGTGGTTTTCCCTACTTTCTTCAATTTAAGTCTGAATTTGGCAATAAGGAGTTCATGATCTGTCCTTAATATTTGGTAAAATTTTCCAGTGAACCCACCCAGGTATGGTACTTTCCATTTTTGAAAGGTTATTCATTAGTGATTCAAATTCTTTAATAGATATGAGTCTATTCAGGGTATTTATTTCTGTTTGTGTGAGTTTTGGCAGATTGTGTCCTTCAAGGAATTGATCCACTTCATTAAGTTATAAAATGTGTGGACATAGAATTATTCATGCATTGCGTGCACGCTCAGTCATGTCCGACTCTTTGCAACCCTATGGAATGTAGTCTACCATACTCCTCTGTCCATGGGATTTTTCCAGGCAAAGAATACTAAAGTGGTTTCCATTTCCTACTCCGGGGATCTTCCTAACCCAGAGATGGAACTCGCATCTCTTGCGTCTCCTGCAGTGGCAGGTGGATTCTTTACCACTGTACCACGTGGGAAGCCCCTCAGAATTCATAATATTCCTTTTTTATCCCTTCAGTGTCCATGGGATCATGGCCTCTCTTTCATTTCTGATGTTAGTAATTTGTATCTTCTCTCTTTTTTTCTTGATTATCCTGGTAGAGATTTGTCCATTTTATTGATTTTTTTTTAAAAAAGAAAGCTCTCGATTTTGCTGACTTTTCTCTGTTATTTTCCTGTTTTGTTATTTCATTCATTGCTTTTTTTTTTCTTCTGCTTGTGGTAGGCTGGTATTGGTCTTCTTTCTCTAGGTTTTAAGGTGGAAGCTTATGTTACTGACTTTAGACCTTTCTTCTTTTCTAATATGTGTGTGCAATGCCACAAATTTCCCTTCAAGAGCTGCTTTCACTGCATCTTGCAAATATTCATAGCTTGTATTTTCATTTTCATTTAACTCAAGATAATTTGTTTTATTTCTTGTGAGACTTCCTCTTTGACCCATCTGTTGTTTAGAAATATGTTGTCTAATCTCCAAATATTTGGGGATTTTCCATCTATCTTTCTGGTATTGGTTTCTAGTTTAATTCCAATGTGGTCTGAAAACAGTTCAGTTCAGTCACTCAGCCATGTCCAACTCTTTGCAACCCCATGAACCGCAGCATGCCAGGCCTCCCTGTCCATCACCAACTCCTGCAGTTCACCCAAACCCATGTCCATCAAGTTGGTGATGCCATCCAACCATCTCATCCTCCGTCGTCCCCTTCTTCTCCTGCCCTCAATCTTTCTCAGCATCAGGGTCTTTTCAAATGAATCAGCTCTTTGCATCAGGTGGCCAAAGTATTGGAGTTTCAGCTTCAACATCAGTCCTTCTAATGAACACCCAGGACTGATCTCCCTTAGGAGGGACTGGTTGGATCTCCTTGCAGTCCAAGGGACTCTCAAGAGTCTTCTCCAACACCACAGTTCAAAAGCATCAATTCTTAGGCACTCAGCTTTCTTTATAGTCCAACTCTCACATCCATACATGACCACTGGAAAAACCATAGCCTTGACTAGATGGACCTGTGTTGGCAAAGTAAGGTCTCTGCTTTTTAATATGCTATCTAGGTTGGTCATAACTTTCCTTCCAAGGAGTAAGCATCTTTTAATTTCATTGCTACAATCACCATCTGCAGTGATTTTGGAGCCAAGAAAAATAGTCAGCCACTGTTTCCACTGTTTCCCCATCTATTTGCCATGAAGTGATGGGACCAGATGCCATGATCTTAGTTTTCTGAATGTTGAGCTTTAAGCCAACTTTTTCGCTCTCCTCTTTCACTTTCATCAAGAGGCTTTTTAGTTCCTCTTCACTTTCTGCCATAAGGGTGGTGTCATCTGCATATATGAGGTTATTGATATTTCTCCCAGAAATCTTGATTCCAGCTTGTGCTTCCCCCAGCCCAGCGTTTCTCATGATGTACTCTGCATAGAAGTTAAATAAGCAGGGTGACAATATACAGCCTTGACGTACTCCTTTTCCTATTTGGAACCAGTCTGTTGTTTCATGTCCAGTTCTGACTGTTGCTTCCTGGCCTGCATACAGATTTCTCAAGAGGCAGGTCAGGTGGTCTGGTATGCACATACTTTGCATAATTTCTATTCTCTTTACATTTGTTGATGTTTTGTGGCCCAGAATGTGGTCTATTTGGTGAGTGTTCCACATGAGCTTGAGAAGGGTGTGTGATTGGTTGTTGCATGAAGTTGTGTGGCTGTCTGTTAGATCAGATGATTGACAGTGCTGTTCAGTTCGACTTTATTCTTACTAATTCTCTGCCTGCTGGATCTGCCCACTGCTGATAGAGGGATGCTGCGGTCTCTAGCTGTCATGATGGATTTGTCTGTTTCTTCCTGCAGTTCTCAGTTTTTGTCTACAATATTTTGATGCTCTGTGTTGGGCACATGTAATGAAGGACTGTTACATCATCTTAGAGAATCAACCCCATTATCATAATGTAACACCTCTCTTTATCCCTGATAACCTTCCTTGCTCTAGTCGGTTCTATCTGAAATTAATGTAGCTACTCCTGCTTTCTTCTTGTGTTTCAATATTTAAATGTCAAAGTGATTGGTAGGAGTTTGCAAAGTACTCAGGCAAACCTGGGTACAAAGCCATGCGAGTCAAGCTGGGTGACTGTGGGCACACTTCATCATTCTGTGCCTCAGTTTCCTCATCTAAAAAGTCAGGAACTGTCAGACCTACTGCATAGTGCAGGGAACTATATTCAGTATCTTGTACTAACCTGTAATGGAAAAGAATTTGAAAAAGGATATATATTATAGGTGTGTGTGTATAATGTAATCACTTTGCTATACACCAGAAACTAACACAACATTGTAAATCAACTATCTGTGCTGTGCTCTGTCGCTCAGTCGGGTCCAACTCTTTGCAACCCGTGGACTGTAACCCACCAGGCCCCTCTGTCCATGGGGATTCTCTAGGCAAGAATATTGGAGTCGATTCCCATACCCTCCTCCAGGGGATCTTCTCATGGGATCGAACCCATGTCTCCCGCATTGCAGGTGTACTCTTTACCGTCTAAGCCACCAGGGAAATGTTTAAATGAGGCAGTGCCCCTTTGGATTATTGTGAAGATGTGGGATGTATATATAATATAAGTGGGATGTTAGTATAGATTTCTAAGTCCAAGTACTCTGTATGAAAGTTGAGTGAGGCACTCTGAGAAGAATTAACTTAGAAAATAATTGCGAAGTCTCAGGCTGGAGTGGATGGCTCATAGGCAGTGTGCTGAAAAGACAGAAAACTTCACATATGCCCTGTAGCCCATAGTCCAGGGCACCCAGGCGGGTGGAATGTGATATTTCTTCCTTGGGGCTGAGTTTTCTCCCTCTTAAGCGAAACTGCATAGGAGCCCTCTGCTCCCCCTGCCAGTTCATTGTCTGAAATCCCTTTCTTTGGGGTGCAGTGTGGTCACACCAGGGCCCCTACTGAAAACCAGATCATCTTTGGTTAGATAAATTCTGATTAGCTTTTAAGAAGCACTAGAAATAATTAATCACATGGGAAAACCAAGGCTTTTAAAAAGTAGTTATAAAACCTGTTGTGGGATTTTCCTGGTGGTCCCATGGTTAAGATTCTGATCTTCCAAAGCAGGGGCACCGGTTCGATCCTTGGTGGGGGAACTAGATCCCATATGCCATGCCAAAAATAAATAAGTTAGTAGGATATAAATTAACAAAAAAGAAAAAGATGAGAAAATAAAATTTAATAAATAGAAAGATTGTAAACATAGGAAAAAGACTGGAAGGATGTGAATCGCTGTGTTCAGACAGTGCCTGCCTCTGGGGAACAAGAGTCTAAGTGATTTTAATGTCTTTTTTATGTTTTTCTCTAGCTCTCATTTTCTGCATTGTTAAGAAAAAACGTGTTTTTCTAAAAATGAATAGAACAAACAAAAAAAATGAATAGAACAAACAAATGAAAACAATAATCATTATAAAACCTCCC
Organism: Oryx dammah; assembly: GCF_014754425.2. Classification (NCBI taxonomy): domain Eukaryota; kingdom Metazoa; phylum Chordata; class Mammalia; order Artiodactyla; family Bovidae; genus Oryx; species Oryx dammah. The sequence goes on from NW_024070205.1 coordinate 28,464,426, forward strand.
CTTCACTTTAACACTTGCAGTAAATAGTTGAGTCACTTGCCAACTGACATTTCTGGTTTGTGTTGGGCCATTTCTGCTGTCTTGCCATTTGGGACAACCCAAAGTATACTCACGTGGGATCATAGAAATACAGACTGGCCAATTCCTGACCAGTTCCCCCAAGTTCCCTCTTGCCTCTCTGTGGTTGCTGACTCCCTGTCCAACAACTTGGGCACCTATTCTGGGTCTGGTGTCAGACAAAGCCCATGGCCCTCTGTTCACTTGCTGTGTGGCCTTAGGTGAGTCACTTAACCTCTCTGAACTTCAGCAGCCTCCTTAAAAGGAGGACTGCAATGACCATCCAGTCAGATGAAGCCATTAGTACATTGAGGCACCCAGTGTCAGTACCACTAGTAAGTATTAAGGCCCCCCTCATTATTCCAATTTTCCTGGCTCTGACTGTCCCCCCTCCTGCATTTCAGTCTGCAGACATCGACAACCATCACGCGCTCATCGAATATAATGAGGCTGAGGGCAGCTTTGTTCTCCAGGACTTCAATTCCCGCAGCGGCACCTTTGTCAATGAGTGCCACATTCAGAACGTGGCTGTAAAGCTCTTACCGGGAGACCTCTTGAGGTTCGGCACTGGAGGGCTGACCTACGAACTGGTCATCGAAAACCCAGCCTCGGTGAGTCCAGGCCCCTGCGGGGTGGGGGTTGTGGGGCAGAGGTACCTTCTGTGCAGCTCGGGGCTCAGATGTGGCCAAAGATGGAGGTGGTCCAGAGCGCATCACTTTGCCCTCAGCTACACACACCCTTGGACTGCAAGGAGATCCAACCAGTCCATTCTGAAGGAGATCAACCCTGGGATTTCTTTGGAAGGAATGATGCTAAAGCTGAAACTCCAGAACTTTGGCCACCTCATGCAAAGAGTTGACTCATTGGAAAGACTCTGATGCTGGGAGGGATTGGGGGCAGGAGGAGAAGGGGACGACAGAGGATGAGATGGCTGGATGGCATCACTGACTCGATGGACATGAGTCTGAGTGAACTCTGGGAGTTGGCGATGGACAGGGAGGCCTGGCGTGCTGCGATTCATGGGGTCGCAAAGAGTCGGACACAACTGAGAGACTGAACTGAACTGAACTGACGCACACCCTGGCAGCCACAGGATCCAATTCTGTGAAGGTCAGACCCATCTGGTGGGTCCCAGGGAGGAGCGAATCCCAGCGCCCTCTACTGGGAATTTCTCAGAATTACAGGCAAGAGTTGCCTAGCAACCAGCCCAGAACTAGTGCATTTTCCTGAAAAGTGAAGCTGGCAAGCAGAGATGGAAAGCAGGTGTGTGCTTTTGAAGATGCAGAGATGGATGCTTCGTTTTTAGGCAGATCAGTGCTCTACAACTTCCTAGCTTTGAGACCTCAGCCAGGGTTCTTTGCATGCTTGGGTCTGGGTGTTATCAACAGTGGAGGGCATTGAGAGAGTATAGAAAGGGTTAACAGCCTTGTTAGGAAGGCCAGAGGTCCCCGAGCGGCAGGAGGAAATAAACTGCAAGTGGTAGACTTTTTTCCCCTTCGCTTTACAAAATTAAAACTCAGCATTCAAAAAACTAAGATCATGGCATCCAGTCCCATCACGTCCTGGCAAATAGTTGGGGAAACAGTGACAAACTTTATTTTCTCGGGCTCCAAAATCACTGTAGATGGTGACTGCAGCCATGAAATTACAAGACACTTGCTCCTTGGAAGAAAAGCTATGACAAACCTAAACAGCATATTGAAAAGCAGAGACATTGCCAACAAAGGTCCCTCTAGTCAAAGCTATGGTTTTTCCAGGAGTCATGTATGGATGTGAGAGTTGGATGATAAAGAAGGCTGAGTACAGAATTGATGCTTTTGAACTGTGGTGTTGAAGACTCTTAAGAGTCCCTTGGACTGCAAGGAGATCCAACCAGTCAATCCTAAAAGAAATCAACCCTGAATATTCATTGGAAGGACTGATGCTGAAGCTGAAACTGCAATACTTTGGCCACCTGATGCGAAGAACTGACTCATTAGAAAAGACCCTGTTGCTGGGAAAGATTAAAGGTGGGAGGAGAAGGGGACGACAGAGGATAAAGATGGTTGGATGGCATAACCGACTCAATGAAAATGAGTTTGAGCAAGCTCCCAGAGATGGTGAAGGCCAGGGAAGCCTGGTGTGCTGCAGTCCATGGGATCCCAAAGAGTCAGACACAACTGAGTGACTGAACAACAATACAAAATTAAAGGAGGTTTCTTCTAATCCTGTGTTTCATGGTGACACCTGGTTCTGCCTGAACTTAACTTTTCTCAAACCTTGAACTAACCAATGTGTTTTTCTTATGGAAATGTTTTTCTTAAGCTATGTTAATGAAACTATGTATTTGCTTTGGAATATGCCTTTCTTCAAGATTCATGTCAATTGTTTGATGCCCAGAGATGACTCCTCTTGTTCCAATGCTGTTTCAAAATGCATGTTGTAGGAGAGGGGCCTGGTGCAACTCTCAGTCTTGAGGTGTTTCTTTTATCTAATTAGCAGTTTGCTGCTGCTATTGCTAAGTCACTTCAGTCATGTCCGACTCTGTGCGACCCCATAGATGGCAGCCCACCAGGCTCCCCCATCCCTGGAATTCTCCAGGCAAGAACACTGGAGTGTGTTGCCATTTCCTTCTCCAGTGCACGAAAGTGAAAAGTCAAAGTGAAGTCGCTAAGTCGTGTCTGACCCTCAGCGACCCCATGGACTGCAGCCTACCAGGCTTCTCCATCCATGGGATTTCCAGGCAAGAGTACTGGAATGGGGTGCCATTGCCTTCTCCGAGCAGTTTGCTAACAGGTATAAAATGCCTTGCCAACAACTAGCAAGGGGGCCCTCTTTCTGTCCCCTTCTGATGTCTGTTTCAGAAGCTTTCTCTATCCCTTTTATACTTTGTTTAATTTATTTTAATTGGAGGCTAATTACTTAACAATATTGTGGTGGTTTTTACCATACATTGACATGAATCAGCCACGGGTGTACATGTACTTTGCTACACAAAAGCTCCGAGTGGTCAAGTCTCATCTCTGGTCCCAGATTGAATTCCTCTCCTCTGGAAACAGCGAATCCCAGTGTTACCGCTCATGACCATAACCTTTCAGTATCTATGTGTAAAAAGTCAAAATCAGTGTCTGGTGGAAATAGACACTCCATACCTGGTAACTGTCCTCACACCTTGGATCAGAAATGTTCCTGGATCAGGACCTAAAGTATGGCCTCAGGTTAATCAGAACGTAACCCAAAACTCGCCCATCAAAGCTCAGTGGGGAAACAGGATGGAGGGTGGTTAGCAACACAGGCCTGGGTCAGAACCCCAGCTCTGCCACTGGCCCACTCAGTGTGCTCTTGTACAGGCCACTGGACCCCTCAGAACCTCCATTTCCTCACCTACAGATGGGACCAATGGCAGTAATGTCTTTGCAGGCTTGTCTCAAGGACGGAAAGAGATGGTTATAACTGCAAAACCCCCAGCCCTGTGCCCGGTCCTTGGGAGCACACAGTAAACACCTGTCGTGTGTGTCCCAGAGAGACAGTGTGTTCATCTCACCCCCACCACCAAGAGTGCTGCAGGGACTGAGACCCCCTAGATGTAAACTCCTTTCTGGGACGAGACTAGATATAAATAAACAAAGCTTAGAGACTCTGGACAGACTCCTAGGGTGTGGGTCCCATAGGCAGCCCTGAATACTCATTCTGAGATCAGCAGCGTCCCTCGGGCTTCAGGGGCAGTGCCACCACATCCATCACGTTCGGCTTTGCAGATCTGGGGCAGTTTTCTTCTACCGCTGCTCAGCCTCCTTTTCCTCCTTGGACCAGCATTAAAGGTGCTCTCTGGTGAGATACACCAGGGACCTCTGGCCGCCCTGAGGAGGGGCTCCTGACCCTGATGTGTTGATCTAATCAAGGATCCTCTACACGGGCTCTAGGGATCCCCTCATCAGAACCATGTGGGGAGCAGACCCACAGTGCAGATCTGAGGCTCAGCCCAGGCCTGAGGACTCATACTTAGGGTTCCCAGATAAAATACAGGATGCCCAGTTAAAAAACAGGTGTTTTTTTATACATGTGTGTCCCAGATATTGCAAGGAACCACCTATGCTAAAAGAAGTTATCTGGTGTTTGTCTGAAACTCAGATTTGACTGGCACCCTACATTTTATTTATGTATTTATTCATTTATTTATTTATGCAAAATCTGGCAACCATATACAACCTCCCTGGGAGTGGGGCCTGGGAATATGTATTCACTCAAGCTCACCCCCAACAGTAGGGAAACCTAAATTTAGAATCATTTGTATGGAACACTTATAGAGTTGTTTAGGGGTCAAAGAAAAAGGGATTCCAGACCCCCAAGTCTGAAAATCCAAGTTTGTGAAGTTTGAGTCAATATTTCCCTAACATGTCTAATTACAAGAATTTTTCAGAAATGCTCAGTAAAATTACAGGTTCCCAGGCACACTCCCTGGGAAATTTTGACTTTCTGGCTTGCCTTTAGGGGGAGGAAGTGGGAGAGAGGGAGAAGGAGGCAGCAAATGATATCTGCATTTTTTTTCTTTTTTTCTACACCAAGATATTTATTGAAATACCATTTATAGGGGCATAAAATTTGAAGCCTAAATCTTCATCAAAAGGGGGCATTGTTTAATAAATCGTAAGGAGTTCGTTTATATAGGGAATACTATGCTGCCTTTTAAAAACACAGCTTTGCTGAGATATAATTAACATACAATAAACTGCACATTTAAATCTGTGCTTGGATGGGCTTTGACATATGTGTACACCTATGAAACATCACCACAATCAAGACAGTGAACAAATCCTGCATCCCCCAAGGTTTCCTCTGGATCACAGCATGTGTGTGTTTGTTTGCTTGTTTTTAATAGCTTTGTGTGTGCATGCTCAATCTCTGTGTTATCTGACTCTTTGCAGCCCCATGGACTGTAGCTGGCCAGGCTCCTCTGTCCATGGGATTCTCCAGGCAAGAATATTGGAGTGGGCTGCCATTTCCTCCTATAGCTTAACAGCATCCCATATCATTGAAGGACAATTTACATAACATAAACTTCACCCATTTTAAGTGTCTAGTTCAATTTTAGTACATTTACATGTACAGCCATCACCACAACCTGCTTTCAGAACATTTTCATCCTTTTCTATCACCCCAAATGTCGGGAAACCTCGGTGGCACTTCATTTTTCAGTTTGCCTTTTAATTTTCAAAATTGTGGTAAAATGTGACGTTTACCATGTTCACCTTTTTTAAGAGTACAGTCCAGTAGCATTGAATATATTCATACTGTTGCGCAGCCACCACCACCATCCGACTCCAGAACTCTTCGTCTTCCCAAACTGAAACTCTCCACCCGTCAAATAAAAACTCCCTCTTCCTTCCTCCCTTCCCACAGTCTTCCTGTGTCTATGAATTTGACTATTCTAGGTACCTCCCATAGGTAGAATCTTACTTGATTTCTCCTCTTGTGACCATCTTATTTCACTTAGTGTGATGTCCTCGAGGTTCATTCCGGCTGAATAATGTTTCATGGTGTGTATTCCCCACATTCTGTTTGTTCGTTTGTCCATCCATGGCCATTTGCTTCCACCTTTTGGCCATTTCAAGTAAGACTGTTATGAACACGGGTGTACAGATATGGAAAGGGGACTCTGTTTTACGAGGTGCTTGTTATATAAGCATGGGGAACAGTGATGACAATCTCTGACCCTGAGTAGATGAGAAGGCAGAAGATGCTTTGTAAGAAGAAAACCAGTACGGCAGCAGGAGGAATCACTGACGTGGACAGCACTGTGCTAAGCAATTCACCTGCTTTCCCTTATTTCATGCTCACAGCAACCCATGACTTGGGTTCTCCCACGATCCCCATTTTACAGACAAGGAATCCAAAACTCAGACAGGTTAAGTAATTTCCCCGGGTCATACAGCTAGTCAGCACGAATGAAACACTATCCCCACTTGCAGATAAAGAGAGGGAGAAAACCACTTAGTCTGTTGCTAGCTAGAGCAGTAGCCTCAATTGGCTACTCTTTGAGTAGCCTCAAAGAGCAAAGCAAACTTTCACGGTCACTCAAACATACACGAACTTTTTCAGTTCTCATTTCTACACTCACTTGTGCCCTGCTTCATTCCTCCAGTGACTGCCTGCAGAGGTGTTTCCCTGACTGTGCCCAGGTGACTTTGCAGGACTCTTCCCCCATCTCATCTTCTCAAAAATGCTTTCTGCTGGTGAGTCCCCAGGTTGAGAAACTTGCATCCTCTAAGCTGTTATTCGTGGAGGGGTCCTTCGCAAGGCCTACCTGAGGGCAGCCTATGGTCTGATAAACATTTTCCTATGAATTCCACTTGCTAATAACTCAGAGTGTGAACTGTTTAAAAGAAGAGAAAGAGGGGGGAAAAGGAAAGGTATTGAAGAGCATCTCTCATCAAATATTTTGAGATACAGAACTTGCCTCGTGGTCCAGTGGTTAAGAATCTGCCTGCCACTGCAGGGGACATGGGTTTGATCCCTGGTCTGGGAAGATTCCACATGCTGCGCGGCAGCTAAGCTTGCATGCCACAGCTATTGAGCCCACGAGCCACAGTTGCTGAAGCCTGGAGCGCTAGAGACCATGCTCTGCAGCAAGAGAAGCCCCTGCGATGAGAAGCCCCACGTACCGCAGCTAGAGAAAGCCCATGCGCAGCAATGAAGACCCAGCGCAGCCAAACATAAACAAATAGAATTTTGAAAACATTTTAAGGTCTAGTTTTTCTAAGAAATTCTTTGAAGTCATCATGCTTCCTGGATGTTCTTGTTTCCCACTGATTGGCAGGTCCCAGGTGAGGGTGCTGTGTTTACTCCCAGGGTAGAGTTTCCCAGGAGGACCGCCCTGGTATCACCCAGGTTAAGTGTGATAGGAACTGTTCTTTTCCTGACAAAGAGTTCCCAAATGAGAACATTTGTTTCAGGCTCTGTGGTGACGGTCACGAGAGCGGACTGTGGCATCATTTCTTTGGGGAGGGTGGGGTGGGTTGGGTTAGGAGTCTAGAAGTGTTTGCAGCTGTCACGTGGTTAGGGAACATGCCCGAGGCCAGGCTGACTCCAGAGCAATCCCAGCCCTGCTCTTGTACTGGCGTTTATACTGGACACACCCAAGTCATTTCTCTCAAAGCCTCGGTCCCCATTTCTGTAATATAGTTCCTACCACCCAGAACAACTGTGGTATTAAGTGGGCAATGAATGTAAATTGTTGAGTCCAGCGTCTGGCACCTGATAAACACATGAAAATCCTCAGTTTTATTTATTTATTGGCTGCACTGCACGGCAAGTATGTAAGATCCTATTATTAATAACAGTCCCCTGACCAGGGATCAAACTTGCATCCCCTGCGTTAGAATCATGGAGTCTTAACCACTGGACTGCCAGGGAAGTCCCCACCCTCAACTTTAGTTAGAATCAAGCGAACCAGCATGTAGCAGCCAAGATGCTTCCTTTGTAACTGTTCCTTTGGACAGCAAACCTCCCAAGCCTTCCCCCGACTAGCAGAAAGATATATTTGCAGATAAATTATCCATAGAATAACATAGAAGATGGAAAAATATAAGGAAAATCTCGTTTGACAAAGTACATCAGCAGCCAGCATATGCCTAGGACCATGCTCTGTAAATCAGAGCTCTTTCATGGAAGTATTACTCCACAGTCACCATTCACAGTATAGTCCACGTAGATGGCGCCCCCTGGGGTTGTGCGGGACATTACCTGCAGGGCCGTTTGCAGTGCCCTGAAGCAACCATTGATTAATATACAGTCTCAGTACCAGGTGTGGGAAATTGAAGTCACAAAGTCAGGTGAGCCTGCCATACTGTGCGTTTTGTTGGTAGTTGCCTTTCTTTGTGCTTCCTGAACTCTGGGAAAGGAGGTATAGAAACAAGCTGTTCTAGTCACAGTGACGGTGTTCTCATAAAGCAGCTGAGTAAGGAAACCCTCACCACCCAAAGGTATAAATCGTGTCTTTCTCTGTTCTGAAGTATATGGCAAAACTGATGGAAATAGCGAGAATGAAAACGGAAGCGAGGTGCCCTAAATAATGTGCCGAGTTGTTCCATGAAGCTGTTGTTGACTCGTTGGCAGGAGCTCCCACCCCTATCATTGCCCGTGACTGGCCTTCCCTTTAGCCTGTTCTGCCCTGTCCCCAGTCCAACTAGACACTCCCGTGTGGCTCCTGGATACTGTCCTCTGTCCCTGCAATGTCATGACGTCATGTCTAGCGGGAAGAGCGCCCTCTGTCGGCCATTATTCCTCGCTGCTTTCATGAGGAAGCTCTGCAGAATAAAATCAAAAGCAAAGGCTTTGGGGTTTGATGGACCCAAGTTCAAATGCTAACTGCAACTGACTTTACCTTTCCGAGCTTCTGTTTTTAATTTCTGCCAAGGAGCTGCTCATTAATCACAGGTCCCCTTTCGCCCTTAAGTTTTTTCATAGAGGTCCCTGGGACCACCCCTATCATTGTATAAGCTGAGGCCCGGAGAGTTTCAGTGACTTCCCCAAGGTTAGGTATCAGTCATATAGACCCAGAGCCAGGATTAAAAGCTACCTCTCCTGAGTCCCCTGGAGGCTTTTTTCTAATAGCATGAAGCATCACGGTGCCATGTGAGCCCAGGCAGCTCCTCCACCGCCCGCTGGTTAAGGGAGGTCTCACAATTCCCAGTTCAACCTGCAATTTCACATGCCTGACAAGGAATGATCCATCATGTGGGTAAAAGCTAAAGCCACTGGTAATAGAAGAAAATGCATTTTCAATATTGGCTTCCTGGTTTGGCCTCACTAATTTTTCACCAGGGTTATTGGGCTATTGCTGCTACTCAGTCATGTCTGGCTCTTTTGCGACCCCATGGACTGTAGCCAGCCAGGCTTCTCTGTCCATAGGATTTTTCAGGCAAGAATACTGGAGCAGGTTGCCATTTCCTTCTCCCGGGGATCTTCCCGACCCAGGGATCGAACCCTCATTTCCTTGTCTCTCCTGGACACATTGAGTTGCCCTCTTTCTTGATGATGATGATACCTAATGGCAAATGTTTGATGCTCGTTTATTACAGACCAGGAAGTGCTCCAAGCATTCCATGTGCTCTGTCTCACCTGCTTCTCACCAGACTGAGAAATAGCTGTTCTCATCCCTATTTTACAGACGAGGCACACAAATAGCAGACTCGTCAAAGTCACACAGATATAAGGAGTAGAACGGGAAGCTGGACTAGATTCTGTTTCATGCCAGATCCCAAGCTCTTTAACCAGAGGTTGGCAAACTAGGCCCAGGGCCAAATGGAACACAAGTACCCCGTTTATTTCCATATTCCCTCTGTTGTCTGCTGTAACTGCAGAGTAAACGGGAAAGACATCATATGGTACACAGAGTTGGAAATATTTACTGTCTGGCTCTACAGAAAATGTTTACTAGCCTCTGCACTACACTGTATGGTCTCTTTTATTTTACTTGATTTCTGTATGGTCTCTTTTACTGATTTCTGAAAGAAGAACTAAAAATAGAGGGAAAACTGGAGAGAAAGAACTCAGTCAGATTAAGCCCCACTGCTGGCAGCTGTGCTCGTTAATTGCTTACTTAGTTTGCTGAGAAATAACAACAACAACAACAAATAGGTGAGCTGAAAAAACAGATTTTGAGCAATCTTTTCATCACCTCTTTAAAAAATAACTGAAATATGTGGTTCTAAATATACGCAAACAGGACTTCCCTGGTGGTCCAGTGGTTAAGAATCTGCCTTCCAATGCAGGGAACACAGGTTCGGTCCCTGGTCCAGGAAGAGCCCACATGCCTCAGGGCGACTAAGCCCATGCACCACAGCTACTGACCCCACTGGGCTCTAGAGCCTTCAAGCCACAGCTAATGAAGCCTGTGCACCTAGAGCCCATGCTCTGCAACAAGAGAAGCCGCTACAAGGAAAAACCTGTGTACTGCAACTAGAGAGGAGCCCCCACCCGCTGCAGTTGGAGAAAGCCTGCTTGCAGCAATTAAACCTGTGCACCACAGCTACTGAAGCCCATCTGCGCTAGGGCCCATGCTCTGCAACAACAGAAGCCACCGCAATGAGATGCCCACTCACAACTAGAGAAAGCCCATGTGCAGCAACAAAGACCCAGCATAGCCATAAATAAATAAATACAAGTAAATATACATCCACATATACATATATTTGCACATATAGTAATAGTATAATTACACTGACATATATCTGATAAATGTACTAGATATTAGAATATTATCTATAACAGAGAGTTATATATATTGTAAGTTGTAAGTTTCTTTTTACTGCATATTCTAAGTTTACTGCATATTGTAAGTTTTACCTGTTTCTTCAACTGGAAAGTTTTCTTTTAAAACTGTGGAATGTTGGGAATTCCCTGGTGGTCCAGTGGGCAGGACTCGGCACTTTCACACTGGTGGCCTGGGTTCAATCCCTGGTCTGGGAACTAAGGTCCTGAAAGCCAAGTAGTGAGGTCAGAAATGAATAAACAAATAAAACTGTGGAACGTCTTCCCTAGGTAATTTCTGAAGAAGAAATTGGGTTTATAGTCCAAAGCCTGCTGTAGCTGAAGAACTATTTATTTGTTTAAAGTTTCTCTAGGCAGCGCTTTACTACTTGTCTTATTATTGATTCCTTGGTCTTAAATCATTCTTCTCCGGGGCTGCTGCTTTACTTTTATAGGTTTAAATTTGGTGCATGAGTACAGACTGGTGGATTTTATTTGAACGTGACAAACAGCTTATGACAGCTTTCATTCTGAGTACCATAGAGTCTCACCATAGTGTTCATAGGACATAGAGCACATACTGATGCTTACGCCAAAGTCTCAATAAGTATATTGTCCAGAAAATTTTACTGGTTGCAAGTGTCATAAAACTAACTTAAACTAGCCTAGGGGGAAAAATAGCTCATGTAACTGAAAAGGCCAAAAGCTGCAGCTTCAGGCCCAGGTGCCCAAGCGATGGTCAGCAATCTGACTCTGCTCTGCCAGCTTCCCAGTCTCTGGCAGACTCTTGCCGCCTCACCTGCAGGTAGGTGGCCACCATCAGCACCAGCACGCTCCAGACTGGCAGCTCCAGAGGAGGAGCTAGCATCTTCCTTGGCATGGCTTGCATCTTGACTAGAGCCCAGCCTTGAGGAGGATGTGGCTTTACTGTACCTGGGGTTGAGGAGCTGGCTGGCGGCAGAGGGAATGACCAGAGAGCACGGTCCTCTTCAGAACAAAACCTCTTGCTAGTCAAGCTTTGTCATCTCCAACCTGACCTCATAGGATTTCATCTACACTGTGCTCTTACAGGTCCTATGGGGATCTGTTGATGGGATGAGAAGTCCTGAGACCACCACATGTTTCATATCAAAGGCGACTTCCCATGGCCAGTGAAGTGGACGGCAGGGGGCTGCAGATGGTCTCAGGCACAGGGTCCTCAGCAAAAACTCAAACAGGAGGACTTGAGGACTGTGTCATCCCCCGATGTCTATGGACAACCTTGGGGGGTGGGGTGGAGACAGGAGCGCAGGTGGAAGGCTTCGCACCCTGGAGAGACAGGACCCACACTCAGCCAGGAATCTGGGGATCAGAGTGGCCGCCTCCTGGTTCCTCGGGCAGAGCACACCCTGGTTTGCCAAACTTGAACCACACGGCTGCTTCTCTTCTCTTTACTTTGGTCGATGGTCATTCACTCTTGCATTCAGTCTCTCAATTGGGCAAGACCGAACTGAAGGAGGTCAAGTCTAGGGGCAGTGAAAGCTATTTGCAAACACCCAGCTGTTTTCTGGTTAGATTCTATTTCCCATTTTATGAACCAACCAGAAAGCTAATTAGAACTTGAAAGAAAGAGCTGTAAGATTAAAGATTTACCAAAAAATGGAAAAATTAGATGGCTCAGGTCTCCTTTAACCCCAAAATCCAAATGAATGACTTTTCTGAACAGCTCAAAGGGACCTAATTCTTTTTGTTTTTTGGCTGCACTGAGTCTTCGTTGCTACACACAGGCTTTCTCTAGTTGCGGCGAGCAGGGACTCCCCTTTGTTGCAGTGCTTGGCCTTCTCATTGCGGTGGGTTCTCTTGTTGCAGAGCACGGGCTCAGTAGTTGTGGCCCACAGGCTTAGTTTCCCTGAGGCATGGGGATCTTCCTGGATCAGGGATCAAACCCATGTCCCCTGCTCTGGCAGGCAGATTCTCAACCACTGGACCCCCCAGGGAGGTGCCGGGACCTCTTTTAAGTGCTAAAACCTAAAAGTAATGTAAAACTTGGTGGTTCTGTGTTCTGAATGTATCATCTTGATTTCTCACATTGAAGATCCTGAACATAATTTACCTTTTTCTTGGGGACATAGAATTACTACCCCACTTTGAGTTATGGTGACCTCCTGGGAGCTGTTGAGGTAAAAGCCATTTGTTGTTGTTGTTGTTCAGTTGCCCAGTCGTGTCCAACTTTTTTTGACACCATGGGCTGCAGCACACCAGGCCTCCCTGTCCCTCACCATCTCCCAGAGTTTGCCCAAGTTCACGTTCCTTGCATTGGTGATGCCATCCAGCCATCTCAGCCTCTGACACACTCTTCTTCTGCCCTCGATCTTTCCCAGCATCAGGGACTTTTCCAATGAGTTGCATCAGATGACCAAAATACTGGAGCTTCAGCTTCTGCATCAGAATAAAAGCCATTTGCCCAGCACCAAATAGCCCCTCCCCGAGCTTCTGAGAGCTGGTAACTGTGTTCTGCAGTCTCCATCCTGTCTTTTGAGATCCATGGCTCCTCCATGCTGTGGTCAGTAATCTCCTCCCCCTGCCCTGTCACCCCCACCCCCAGGCCTTCCAGACTGTGGGAATTAAGCTCAACGTCTACATGTGTTAGATTCTTCTGTAAGGAAGATGGTCTCTTCTCCCTGCTTCATGTATTGACTCACTCACATATCTATATCAGCATGGACTTGGTATATTTTACACTCTGGGTCATAATCCCTTCTTTTTTATTTTTAATTTGCCTGCAGTAGGTCTTCACTGCAGCGTGAGGGTTTCTCCTGTTGCTGTGCATGGACTTAGTTGTCCCATGGCATGTGGGATCTTAGTTTCCAAACCAGGGATTGAACCTGTGTCCTCTGCATTGGAAGGCAGATTCTTAGCCACTGAACCAGCAGGGATGTCCCTCATTATCTGTTTTGTTGCTCAATTCTTCCAGCCTCGGCCTCTGGGAGCTCTTTCAGGCTGGTTGCCGTGCCCTTAAGCATCTCCCCATACCTATGCTCTGGGCACTGCTTTACTCTCTGCTATTACGAGATTCTCCAGGCTTAGCAGGTATTCCCCCTCCCCCATCCCAGCCCCAGAATCAAAGACCTTTTTACTTACACTACTTTTGCCAACTGTTCAGCTCAGTCAGCAATGAACACCTATCGTGAGTACCAGGCACCCTGCTGAGTGCCTGGCACAGACAGTGACTGGCTAGTAAATGTTTAACAACCAGCTCTCTGAAAAATGTAGACGATGTACACGAATAGCATAGGTTTAATGACATCAGGAGTGTCAAGAATGTGCAACACCTTCTTTCCAAATAATGAGAAATACAGTACTCTTTCCTGTAGATTCCACACAGCCAGCTGAGTCTCACAGAATGCTTTCATTGACTTCCGTTGAATTCTTGTATCCATAGCCAATTTCTTGTTGTAACGGATGAATAAGAGAGTTCCCAACCTGAGCACTTGTGGATATTTGGGGGTATTTTGGATATATTTGCATTTATGAGTAATACAAGTAAAAAAAGAAGGACGTTGGAACTTTGCACATTCATCAGTGATGTGACTTTTTTTTTTTTCCGCATCAGATAGTAGTTTTTAAGTACTAGAGGAATGTTCCCTCAATTTTTTGTGCTACTTATAATGGGTGAGGCACAACATGCTCTTTTGTCATCTGCACTGTTAAGATTTTCCCCACTACCTTCTTAAGTCTAGGAAATCAGCAAAACAAACAAAAAAATCAAGTTCTGGTGGCTCAGAGGGTAAAGCATCTGCCCACAATGCGGGAGACCTGCCCTCGATCCCTGGGTCCGATCCCTGGGTCGGGAAGATCCCCTGGAGAAGGAAAAAGCAACTCACTCCAGTACTCTTGCCTGGAAAATCCCATGGACAGAGAACCCTGGTAGGCTACAGTCCATGGGGTCCCAAAGAGTCGGACACGACCGAATGACTTCACTTCACTTCACATGTAAACCACTATTATTAAACCTGTTCATAAAAGTTTTGGGTTTCCCAGGTGACGCTCAGTTCAGTTCAGCTCAGTCGCTCAGTCGTGTCTGACTCTTTGCAACCCCATGAACCGCAGCATGCCAGGCCTCCCTGTCCATTACCAACTCCCGGAGTCCACCCAAACCCATGTCCATTGAGTCAGTGATGCCATCCAACCATCTCATTCTCTGTCATCCCCTTCTCCTCCTGCCCTCAATCTTTCCCAGCATCAGGGTCTTTTCCAATGAGTCAGCTCTTCACATCATGTGGCCAAAGTATTGGAGTTTCAGCTTCAACATCAGTCCTTCCAATGAACACCCAGGACTGATCTCCTTTAGGATGAACTGGAGTGGTAAATAACTCTCCTGCCAGTGCAGGAGACATAAGAGATATGAGTTCGATCACTGGGTCAGGATGATCCCCTGGAGGAGGGCATGGCAACCCACTCCAGTGTTCTTGCCTGGAAAATCCCATGGACAGAGGAGCCGGACAGGCTACAGTCATGGGATTGCAGAGTTGGATACGACTGACCATCTGAGCACATACACACAGGTTACACTACAATTTTGAAAATAAGAAAGAACTTCTCTCTCTCTCCCTGATTGGGCTCCACTCCTTCATGCTGGCTACACTCTTAAGTCCAACCAGGGCACTCCAGACCCTGGTGTCCAGCCAAGCTTTCTTGGGTCTCCTTGGCTCTGATTGGATCACTCGCCCCACCAGTGCACCAATCAGTGCACCAAGGAGTGTGATTGGCTGATGGCTGAGCCCCACCCACAGCAATGGACTGAGATTGGGAGAGAGATTCCTGAAATGTCCAAAGAGCCGAGTGGGTTCTGGCCTGTTCTCACTTGAGGAATGAGATGTGACCTCTGCCTTTAGCACCCTGGCAGTTAGTGGGCAGGGAGGCACATCTACCTGAGCATCCCAGCATGAAAGGAAATTCTTCCACCACTGCCTGTGGTCTCTAGATTTGTTATCTAGCTAGCAGAGGATAAAACACACTTGAATTTACCCTTTCCCACCTTCAGCCCATTCATTCTCTAAAACTGATAGGAATGATTGAGGTGAGACAGCCCCAGAGAAGAGGAAGGGAGAGGATGGATGGAGAAGTCAGCACAGGCAGGAGCAGGGCATCTCAGCTTCTGAAAGGAGAGAAAAGAAGAGAGCTTAGGTAGAGACAGAGGTGTCCACAGTGGAGAGAAATTTTAATCTACATGTAAGGTAGCAGAGTTCTGGAACACCGCCAAGTCCATTCCTGAAACAGGTTTCAGTAGGGCCTAGAGGCTGGCTGTTAGTCGCTCAGTCTTGTCCAGCTCTGTGACCCCATGGACTGTAACTTGCCACCCTCCTCTGTCCATGCAATTCTCCAGGCAAGTGGGTAGTCATTCCCTTCTCCAGGGTATCTTCCCAACCCAGCGATGGAGCCCGAATCTTCCACATTGAAGACAGTCTTTACCTTCTGAGCCACCAAGGAAGCCCAGGGCCAGTGTCATTATAAATGCTGGAGCAGGGACTTCCCGGTGGTCCAGTGCTTAAGAATTCACCTTGCAATGCAGGAGACTGGGGTTTGATCCCTGGTCAGGGAACTAAGATTCCACATGCTGCGGGGAACTAAGCCTGAATGCCACACCTGGAGAGCCCACGCGCCACAACTAGAGGGTCCGCTCACAACAACAAAAGATCTGGCATGACGCAACTAAGGCCCGATGCAACCCCCCCAAAAAATGCTGGGCCAGGTGTCCCCAGACAATTGGAGTTTAATTTCCTCGAACACTGCTCTCACTGACTCCAAAAAAAGCTTTTGGAGGAATTCACCGGATTCTTGACTTGGCTGGGAAAAGCTGTAGCTAAAAGACTGGTTTGGGAGCCCAAGCGAGTGGAGAAACTTCCTCTTGAACACGGTCCAGCTGGAGTTCTAGGAAGTTCTGTCTGCCAGTGCTCCTATTTCGGAAGCCTTCTGTCCTGTTTCTCATTATGTGTCCCTGTCTGGGGAAAGAGACACGTGACCCCACACAAGCAGTGAACCTTTAAACTTAGCTTCTTACTTGAAAAGTGTGTTGCTTTTTCTTCCAGGAGTCTGGGGTGGGGGGTGGGGATGGGTGATAAGAAAGGAGAGAGAAACAGAGAGGGAAAGAGCTCATCAGACCCCAATCCGACCACCCCCTCCACCATCACCTGAGCTTGATCAGTTCCTTAACCCAGCAGTCCCCCAACCTTTTGGTCACCAGGGACCAGTTCCATAGAAGACGATTTTACCATGGACCCAGGTGGCAGGGGGGTGGGCTGGGGGATGGTTTTGGGATGACTGAAGTGCGTTACATTTATTGTGCACTTTATTTCTATTATTATTACATCAGCCCCACCTCAGATCATCAGGCATTAGATCCTGGAGGCTGGGGACCCCTGCCTTAACCTCTCCCAGCCTCATTTGTAATCCGGGCATAAAGAGATCTCCTCCCCCTATTGTGAGGAAGATGAGTAAAGTACAATAAATGGTAGCATTCATGATGTCATGTCTTAACCACTAGGCAAGGGGAGAAACCACCATGACAGCATCAAGCCAAGACAAAGCCAGGTGTCAGCACCTCTCTCAGCATTTGCTTCTCCCAGTTTAGATAGATCTTGATCTGCTCTCTGTTGAAAGTAGCTACAAACATCTTCTGCTGGGGTCCCTCGATAGATATTTATGGAGTATCTGCCAAGAATAGGGTGGGTGTTGAGGATCACAAGCTAATGAGAGCCAGCTGGGGTGCCTGCCACCCCAGAGCTCTTGGCTTTGGGGGACAGATGTAGTAGGAATGCCAGAAAGACACGCAGTGTGGATGGAAAGAAAGCAGGCCAGGGGGTCCTGGAGAGCTGGGCTTGAATCTCGGAGATTTGTCAATTCATTCTTTCAATCAGTTCTTTTTAAAACAATATTTATTTATGGTGACACTGGGTCTTCATTGCTGTCCCCGGGCTTTCTCTAGTTATGGTGTGTGGGGGCTACTCTCTAGCTGCCTTGTGTGGGCTTATCGCAGTGGCTTCTCTTGTTGCAGGGCATGGACTCTAGACACACAGGCTTCATCAGTTGTGGTTCGAGAGCTCTAGAGCATGGGCTCAGTAGTTGTGGAGCACGGGCTTAGTTGCCCTGCAGCATGTGGGATCTTCCCGGACCAGGGATTGAACCTGTGTACCCTGCATTGGCAAGCAGATTCTTAACGGCTGGGCCACTAGGGAAGTCCTCAACCGATATTTGAGGGCCTACTCTGTACGCACCAAGGGTTTATTCTAGGTGCTGAGGATACAGTGTTGAGCAAGATGGACAAAATGCTCTTATGTCTTAGAGATGGCATTCTACCAGCTCAGCCGCTCACTACCAAATCTACAATCTTGGGAAGGTAACTAAGTCTTACTCAGCCTCAGGCTCATCACAGAGTGTTAGGTGTATTAAATGAGGTAATGGATGCAAATCTCTTGGCAGGGTGCTTGGCATGAAGGCTGGACCCAACAAATGGTGGTGCAGTGATGTGCCGTGTGACCCATGTGGGGATCACCATCCCAGATTTGGGGAGAGTCTGGGAAGGCTTCCTGGAGGAAGTGACTTATATGATGAAACCTAGGACAGCAATCACATCGCTGGGACAGAAGGGTGGAGACCACCCCAGCTGCTCGTAACCTCCCCTGACCCTCTTGTCTGCCCCTGCAGGTCTCCTTCCCATGGGCGATGGGCCCAGCACCTTGGCCCCGGCCGCAGCCATCTCGGGCCACACAGCAGCCGAACCAGTCACCCTCACCACCGCAGGTCCCCTTCCACCCAGGCGTCCGGCCGGTGCCAGTGCAGAGGAGCTGGTCCCAGGGCTTCCCCAGGCCCACCGTGGTCCCGCCTGCCTCTCACAAGCGGCCCATGAGTGCCAGCGGGAAGATGTTCTCCTTTATGGTGGACGGCACTGCCCACGGGGTTCCCATCATCAAACAAGGTACTCAGGGGCGCTTCCGTGGTGGCTGTGGGGATGGGCTCATGGACAGGAGGATGGGGCTCAGTTTTTGCTTATTTTCTCCAATTCTAAAGTGGAACATTAGCAGTTGTGAAAAAAACAATTGGGATAAACAGAAAACAGTGAAAGATCTCATTCTTACCATCCGGACTGCCCCCGTTGACTTTTTGGTACAAATCCCTCCAGATTTTGTGCCCATCCACACATATCAGTCAGTACCTCTGCAATGAATGTGTGTGAGTGTGTGCGTGTGTGCGTGTGTGCGTGTGTACATATACATGAATATATATGAATGTGTATCAGAATCTATATTTGTATACTTTGACAGAAATATGAGTAACTGAAATCCCTCCTGCCTTCGGAGGTTTTAAATATTTTATTACTATTTTGCAGGTTAGAGGAGACAGAGGCTTATGGAGAAAATTACTTCTCTAGAGGTGATACATTCAATCTAATCTCACCTGATTGATGCTTTTCAGTGAAATTTAAGGCTGGTTATCTCGAGGACTGTCACTCACAGCCTGGTCATTTTGGGAGCAGAAAGCCATTAGGGATTTGTTTCCCCCTCCTCCGCCCCAGAAGGCTTCATGGCATTTGGGGAGGAGACTTCCTGAATGTCACCATCCTCTCAGCCTCACCAGCCTCGCTGGCAGAGTAGCTAGGTCGACTTAGTCCCTGGTATGATTCCCAGATTTCTTCTGTGGCCGCTGTCAAGAAGGTCCCATTCACTGTCCCCGGGTCCCAGCCCCAGACCCCTCTGAGTCCCCAGATCTCTCAGTGGCTCCACGCCCTCCCTTGGTCTCCCTCAGGACCACTCACCTGGTCACGTCACTCAGCCTTTCAAGTGATAGTTATTAGGCTACTCTGAAGGTAGTGAGTTATCTCAGTTGATTGTTCACAGTCGGTTACAGGTCAATTCAGTTCAGCTGCTCAGTTGTGTCCAACTCTTTGTGACCCCATGGACTGCAGCACACCAGGCCATCACCAACTCCCAGAGCTTACTCAGACTCAAGTGCATCAAGTTGGTGATGCCATTCAACCATCTCATCCTCTGTCGTCCCTTTCTCCTCCTGCCTTCAATCTCTCCCAGCGTCAGGGTCTTTTCCAATAAGTCAGTTCTTCACATCAGGTGGCCATAAGTACTGAAGTTTCAGCTTCAGCATCTGTCCTTCCAATGTATATTCAGGATTGATTTCCTTTAGGATGGACTGGTTTGTTCTCCTTGCTGTGCAAGGGACTCTCAAAAGTCTTCTCCAACACCACAGTTCAAAAGCATCAATTCTTTAGCACTCAGCTTTCTTTATAGTCCAACTCTCACATCCGTACATGACTGCTAGAAAAAACATAGCTTTGACTATATGCACTTTTGCCGGCAAAGTAATGTCTCTACTTTTTAATATGCTGTCTAGGTTGGTCATAGCATTTCTTCCAAGGAGCAAGCATATTTTAATTTCATGGCTGAAGTCACCATCTGCAGTGATTTTGGAGCCCAAGACAATAATGTCTTTCAGTGTTTCCATTGTTTCCCGAATGGAAACATTAGGACCAGATGCCATGATTTTAGTTTTTTGAATGTGAGTTTTAAGCCAACCTTTTCACTCTCTGCTTTCCCTTTCATCAAGAGGCTCTTTAGTTCTTCTTCACTTTCTGCCATAAGGGTGGTTTCATCTGCGTATTTGAGGTTATTGGTGTTTCTCTTGGCAATCTTGATTCCAGCTTGTGCTTCATCAAGCCCGGTATTTCGCATGATGTACTCTGCATATAGGGCTTCCCTTGTGGCTCAGCTTGTAAAGAATCTGCCTGCAAAGTGGGAGACTTGGGTCTGATCCCTGGTTGGGAAGATCCTGGTTGCGAACTATACAAAAAAGATCTTCACAACCCAGATAATCACGATGGTGTGATCACTCACCTAGAGCCAGACATTCTGGAATGCAAAGCCAAGTGGGCCTTAGGAAGCATCACTACAAACAAAGCTAGTGGAGGTGTTGGAATTCCAGCTGAGCTATTTCAAATCCTAAAAGATGATGCTGTGAAAGTGTGGCACTCAACATGCCAGCAAATTTGGAAAACTCAGCAGTGGCCACAGGATGGGAAAAAGTCAGTTTTCATTCCAATCCCAAAGAAGGGCAATGGCAAAGAATGTTCAAACTACCGCACAATTGCACTCATCTCACACACTAGCAAAGTAATGCTCAAAATTCTCCAAGCCAGGCTTCAACAGTTCATGAACCAAGAACTTCCAGATGTTCAAGCTGGATTTAGAAAAGGCAGAGGAACCAGAGATCAAATTTTCAACATCGTTTTATCATCGAAAAAGCAAAAAAGTTCCAGAAACACTTCTGCTTTATTGACTATGCCAAAGCCTTTGACCGTGTGGATCACAACAAACTGTGGAAAATTCTTCAAGAGATGGGAATACCAGACCACCTGACCTGCCTCCTGAGAAATCTGAATGCAGGTCAAGAAGCAACAGAACTGGACATGGAACAACAGACTGGTTCCAAATAGGAAAAGGAGTACGGCAAGACTATATTGTCACCCTGGTTATTTCACTTCTATGCAGAGTACATCATGAGAAACGCTGGACTGGAGGAAGCACAAGTTGGAATCAAGACTGCTGGGAGAAATATTAATAACCTCAGATATGCAGATGGCACCATCCTTATGGCAGAAAGCAAAGAAGAACTAAGAGCCTCTTGATGAAAATAAAAGAAGAGAGTGAAAAAGTTGGCTTAAAACTCAACATTCAGAAAATGAAGATCATGGCATCTGGCTCCATCACTTCATGGCAAATAAATGGCGAAACAATGAAACAGTGGAACAATGGAAACAATGGAACAGTGAAAAACTTTATTTTTGGGGGCTCCAGAATCACTGCTAATGGTGACTGCAGCCGTGAAATTAAAAGATGCTTGCTCCTTGGAAGAAAAGTTATGACCAACCTAGACAGCATATTCAAAAGCAGACATGTTATTTTGCCAACAAAGGTCCATCTAGTCAAAGGTATAGTTTTTCCAGTAGTCATGTATGGATATGAGAGTTGGACCATAAAGAAAGTTGAGTGCCAAAGAACGGATGCTTTTGAACTGTGTTGTTGGAGAAGACTCTTGAGAGTCCCTTGGACAGCAAGGAGATCCAACCAGTCCATCCTAAAGGAAATCAATCCTGAATATACTTTGGAAGGACTGATGCTGAAGCTGAAACTCCAATACTTTGGCCATCTGATGCAAAGAACTGACTCATTTGAAAAGATCCTGATGCCGGAAAAGATTGAAGGTGGAGGAAGAGGATGACAGAGGATGAGATGGTTGGATGGCATCACTGACTCAATGAACATGTGTTTGAGTAAACTCCAGGAGTTGGAGATGGACAGGGAGGCCTGGCATGCTGCGGTCCGTGGGGTCGCAAAGAGTCAGACATGACTGAGAGACTGAACTGAACTGAACTGGGAAGATCCCCTGGAGAAGGGAAAAGTACCCACTCCAGTACTCTGGCCTAGAGAATTCCATGGACTGTATAATCTATGGGGTCACAAAGAGTCAGACAGAACTGAGCGACTTTCACTTTCACTCTGCATATAAGTTAAATAACCAGGGTGACAATATACAGCCTTGATGTACTTCTTTCCCAATTTAGAACCTGTCCATTGCTCCATGTCCGTTTCTAACTGCTACTTCTTGACCTGCATACAGATTTCTCAGGAAGCAGGTCAAGTGGTCTGGTATTCCCATCTCTTGAAGAATTTTCCACAGTTTGTTGTGATCCACACAGTCAAAGGCTTTGGCATAGTCAATAAAGCAGAAGTAGATGTGTTTCTGGAACTCTTGCTTTTTCAATGATAAAATGATGTTGAAAATTTGATCTCTGGTTCCTCTGCCTTTTCTAAATCCAGCTTGAACATCTGGAAGTTCTTGGTTCATGTACTGCTGAAGCCTGGCTTGGAGAATTTTGAGCATTACTTTGCTAGTGTGTGAGATGAGTGCAATTGTGTGGTAGTTTGAACATTCTTTGGCATTGCCCTTCTTTGGGATTGGAATGAAAACTGACTTTTTCCCATCCTGTGGCCACTGCTGGCATGTTGAGTGCCACACTTTCACAGCATCATCTTTTAGGATTTGAAATAGCTCAGCTGGAATTCCAACACCTCCACTAGCTTTGTTTGTAGTGATGCTTCCTAAGGCCCACTTGACTTCACTTTCCAGGATGTCTGGCTCTAGTCCAGTGATCACACTATCATGGTTATCTGGGTCATAAAGATCTTTTTTGTATAGTTTTTCTGTATGTTCTTGCCACCTCTTCTTAATGTCTTCTGCTTCTGTTAGATCCATACCATTTCTGTCCTTTACTGTGCCCATCTTTGCATGAAATGTTCCAGAACTCAAATAATAGTTATTATTTTGAAATCTACAAACTAAGGAGCATATGAGACCTGTCTGTACAGTTTACATCATCATCCTCTAAGGAACGCTCGCTTATCTACCACCCAAGTTAAGAAATTACTCAGGCAGTTCTCCCTAACATTTTAATGTGAAAATTTTCAAACATACAGCAAAGTAAAAAGAATTTTAAAGAGAACAGCTCCTCTCCTAATTCTACTATTAACATATTTCTGTATTCTTTGTTACATTTCTGTCTATCCATCCTTCCATTCATTTATTGCATGCTCAGTCACTAAGTTGTGTCTGACACTTTGCATCTCCATGGACGGTAGCCCACCAGGCTCCTCTGTCCATGGGATTTCCCAGGCAAGAATACTGGAGTGGGCTGCCATTTCCTTCTCCAGGGTATCTTCCCGTCCCAGGATTTGAACTTGGATCTTCTACATTGCCAGCAGATTCTTTACCACTGAACCACCAGGGAATCCTTATTCATTTGTTAATCCATCTTATTTTCTGATGCATTTCAAAATAAATTGCACACATCTGTAGTCCTCCTCCTAAATATTTTAGCATATATACCATTAACTAGAATTCAGTGTTTTTTGTCTCTTTCATGTGAGATTAACATGCAATGTGTATTTGTTATCATGACCGCATAAGAAATTCTCCCCAGAATTTGCAGCCTAAAGCAAGAAACAAGCATGTTAACATATACAGTTTCTGTGGGTCAGGAATCTGGGAGCAGCTTAGCAGGTCAGCTGTGGCTCAGGTCCCTTGTAAGGCTGCATCATCTGAAGGCCTGACTGGGGCTGGAGGATCCACTTCTAAGATAGCGTGCTCACATAGCTGTGAGCAGGAGGCCTCACTTCCTCACTGTGGGGATCTCCCCAGAGAGCAGCTCCAGTGTTCTCATGAACATCAGTCTGCAGCTGGCTCCTCCTGAGCAAGTGATCCAGGAGAGCAAGGTGGAAATTGCAACATCTCTTATGACTAAGCCTCAGTAGTCACTCCCTGTCCTTGCTGCAGTGTCCTATTGATTACCCAGGGCGTCCCTCTCCAGGATGGGAGAAGACTGCACACGGGCTGAAGACCAGGAGGCAAGAATTATTGGCACTCATCTTGAAGGCTAGCTACTGCAGTCTGCCTTCTGGTCCTCAGTGATTCACCCTGCTCTGACCCTCTCCTGCACCCCTCCCCCAAATCTCACCTCCTTACAGCATCAGCTCAAATTCCAGAATCTCATCTAAATCACGTCCAGGCACAGATGAGGCTCATGGGTGTAGTTCCTTAAGTTCAGTTCATCAAGTACTATTTCAGAAATCTGAAGACCGATGAACAAAGTGTCTGTCCCTCACATACCCATCATACAATGGTGGGACAGACACAGCATAACTGCTACATACCCTCCTCTAATTAAAAAGGGAAAAAGATAAGAAACACACAGGCGTCATTGGCCCAAAGCAATTCTGAAATCCAGCTGGGAAAATCTTAGCAGTTCCTTGATGGGGCCTCAGTCCAGCTCTTGCCCAGAAATGACATTCCAGGGCTCTTGGTTCTGCCCTCCCATCTCTAAGTTCTGCCCTACGAATTGTCCTGCCTTTCCCATTGAAGGTATCACATGGTTGCAGCTGCAACCAGTGTCTGCTTCCTGCCTGCAGAAGCTTGTGGGTCCAGAAGCTTCTTTTAGTTTTGTGAGTTTCTGTCGGTCTCCGTTGCCAGTTCTTCTTATGTGGGTTCATCCTATTAGGTGAAACCCATGTTGTTGTTCAGTTGCTCAGTTGTGTTCAACTCTTTGCGACCCCAAGGACTGCAGCATGCCAGGCTTCCCTGCCCTTCACCATCTCCTGGAGCTTGCTCAAACTCATGTCCATTGCATTGGTGATGCCATCCAACCATCTCATCCTTTGTAGTCCCCTTCTCCTCCTGCCTTCAATCTTTTCCAGCATCAGGGTCTTTTCCAATGAGTTGGCTCTTCCCATCAGGTGGCCAATGTATTGGAGCTTCAGCATCAGTTCTTCCAGTGAAAATTCAGGGTTGATTTCCTTTAGGATTGACTGGTTTGATCTTTTTGTAGTCCAAGGGACTCTCAAGAGTCTTCTCCAACACCACAGTTCAAAAGCATCAGTTCCTCAGTGGTCAGCCTTCTTTATGGTCCAACTCTCACATCCATACGTGACTACTGGAAAAACCATAGCTGTGACTACACGGACCTTTGTCAGTGAAGTAATGTCTCTGCTTTTTAATACATTATCTAGGTGTGTCATGGCTTTTCTTCCAAGGAGCAAGTGTCTTTTAATTTGATGTCTGCAGTCACCATCTGCAGTAATTTTGGAGCCCAAGAAAATAAAGTCTCTCACTGTTTCCGTTGTTTCCTCATCTATTTGCCGTGAAGTGATGGAACCAGATGCCACAATCTTCGTTTTTTGAATGTCGAGTTTTAAGCCAGCTTTTTCACTCTGCTCTTTCACCTTCATCAAGTGTCTCTTTAGCTCCTCTTCACGTTCTGCCATAAGAGTGGTGTCATCTGCATATCTGAGGTTATTGATATTTCTCCCGGCAATCCTGATTCCAGCTTGTGCTTCGTCCAGCCCTACATTTTGCATGATGTACTCTGCAGATAAGTTAAAAAAGCAGGTTGACAATGGGCAAAACCCATGCTCACAGGTTTTTTTTGACACAAGCCCTTCCACCTTGGGCTTCTGCCAACACTGCCCAAGCTTCTTAGAAGCCCAGTGCCTAGACCACACATCTCTGGGACACTGCCCTGAGTCTGTGTTCTTAACACAGGATTTTTATAGTCACTTCAGTTTCTTCTTTCGATTGTGTTTTCTTGAGAGCACCCTTGATTTGATCTTTGCCCAGAGTCTGTTTCTTATGTGTCATTTGCCACCTGCGCAGGCAGGGAACTTTCAAGCCCAGAGCACTGAGTCCTGGTTGAATAGCCCTTTCTTTACCTGTCTCTACCCCTCACATGGGCTTCCCAGGTGGCACTAGTGGTAAAGAAACCATCTGCCAGTGCAAGTAGTGCAAGAGACATGGGTTCAATCCCTGGGTCAGGAAGATCCCTTGGAGTAGGAATGCAACCCCCTCCAGTATTTCTTGCCTGGAAAATTCCATGGACAGAGGAGCCTGGAGAGCTACACTCCATGGGGCCGCAAAGAGGCATGACTGACCAAGCACCCCTTCACATTTCACTGTAAATAAGTAGTAAGAAGTAACCAGGTGCTCCTTCCACAACTCTTGCCTGGAGCTCTCTTTAGCTTGGTCAGTCAGCTCGTCAGGAACATTTTCTCTTCCCACATGATGACAGGCAGTGTGCTATTAAAACTTCTGCCACCACCTAACAAGGATCCCTTGACCCCAGTAACATTTTCCTCCCTTTTCTGGAAACGTCCCCTCACTGCCTCCTCAAAGGCCTTTGAGCTCCTACTAACAAACCTTCTAACAGGCCTTCTCTAAGGCTCTCAGCAAAAGTCCTCCAGCTTCTGGCCACTGTTCCGCCCCAAACCACTCCACCATTCAGGGGTTTTGTTAAATTTCACACCGATCCTGCTGCCAAAAGTCAGTGTTCACTACTCATCGCAACTGACACGTTACTCCAGGGTGTGAGGGTCTAAAACAATAATAAGGTGTGTCCCTGATGGCTCAGTGGGTGAAGAGTCCTCCCACTAAAGGAGGAGACAGTTCTATCTGTGGTCTGGAAAGATCCCTCATGCCACAGAACAACTAAGCTCCTGCATCCCAACTATTGAGCCTGTGCTCTAGAGCCCACAAGCCGAAACTACTGAAGCCCCAAAGCCCTAGAGCCTGTGCTCTGCAACAAGAGAAGCCACTGCAGTGAGAAGCCCACACTAAGCAGCAACCCCCACTCCCTGCAACTAGAGAAAGCCCGAGCACAGCAGTCAAGACCCAGCACAGCCAAATAAATGTATTTAAAATAAAACAACAGTAAGCATGAAACTCCAGTACTTTGGCCACCTCATGGGAAGAGTTGACTCATTGGAAAAGACCCTGATGCTGGGAGGGATTGGGGGCAGGAGGAGAAGGGGACAACAGAGGATGAGATGGCTGGACGGCATCACCGACTCCATGCACATGAGTTTGAGTGAACTCCGTAAGTTGGTAATGGACAGGGAGGCCTGGCGTGCTGCGATTCATGGGGTCGCAAAGAGTCGGACATGACTGAGCAACTGAACTGAACTGAAGCATTTATTATCTCACAGTTTCTCTGAGTCAAGAATTGGGGACTGGCTGAGCTGGGTGATTTGGGCTTGGGGTTTCTCCTGAGGCTGCTCTCATGGTCTCAGCTAGGGCTGTGATCATCAGGAGGCCCTCCTGGGGCTGAAGGACCCATCTCTGTGATGGTTCCCTCCACGGCTTTTAGTAGGAGGCCTCAGTTCTTCACCAGGTGGACCCATCCATAGGCTGCTGAGTGTCCTTGTGAAACAGCTGCTGACTCCTCCAGACAAGTGGTCTTGGACAGTAAGGCAGAAGCCACAATGTCTTTTATGACCTAGTCTCAGGCCAACATAGGTCTGTAGAGTCCAAGTTATGGTTTGTACACCTTGACTATGTACAGATGTGAGAGTTGGACCATAAAGAAGGCTGAACGCCAAAGAATTGATGCTTTTGAACTGTGGTGCTGGAGAAGACTCTTGAGAGTCCCTTGGACAGCAAGGAGATCATACCAGTCAATCCTAAAGGAAATCAACCCTGAATATTCATTGGAAGGACTGATGTTGGAAAGGACTGGGAACAAGAGGAGAAGGGGGCAACAGAGGATGAGATGGTTGGATGGCATCATTGATTCAATGAACATGAGTTTGAACAAACTCTGGGAGATAGAGATGGACAGGGAAGCCTGGCATGCTGCAGTCTATGGGGTCACAAAGAGTCAGACACAACTGATCAACTAAACAACTGTAATCAGTGGATTTTGCCATCAGTTTTTCCAATGCCATGTTGAAACTGGGGCTTCTCTAAGGGATGTACACTCCCCTGGAGAAGTGAAGGATGAATCCTATGGCTTAGAGGCCTTCACATCTACCTGGGGCTCTATCCCCTCAGCCTCCCAGCCATATCTCATCTGTTTCCATACATTCACCCTGACTTCCCTGACACTCCATCCTCTGAGAAGGGCTTTCAACTTCCCGTGTGATGGAGAGCTCCTTCCTGTCTGGGCCCTCTACTCCACTCTTTGGAGCACTCTATGATCTAGTCCTCCAGGTTGGGCTCTTGATAGAAAACACCTATTTTTGAGGGCTCTGAAAAAAAACCTGTCCCCTCTTAATGAAGCTGGGGTTTTCTACTAAGGTTGGTTTACTGTTAGACTGTTACCTTGCTATAGATTTGAACAATCCTATTTGAAAACCCAAGGCCAAGGCCTTATTTATCATAGGCCAGGTCAGGGTTTCTCCATCTCAGCACGGTGACATTTGGGACTGGGTAACTCCTTGTTGTAGGATCTGTCCTGTCCATTTTAGAACATTTAGCAGCATCCCTGGCTCCTTCCCACTTGATGCCAGCAGCAACCCCACCCCCCGACCCTCTGACTGTGATACTCAGAAATGTCTCCAGTCTTTGCCAGAAGTCAAAACATCATTGTGCCTGGAGGCTGAATCACCCCATTCTAAGTTAATAGTCATCCTTCCATTCCCACAAGGCAATAAAACCTCAGCTCCAAACCCACCAAATCTTAATGGCAAGAGCTCATGGGAGGTGGAGAAGAATTACCGAGAACAGAAAATACATTGGGTGAATTTTTTAAAATAGCATCCAATTTATATATAATTTTTCTCCCAATAATGGGATCCTGTGAACCTAACATTGGTAACCTGCCTTTTGAAATTCAATAATATATCATAAATGTCTTCCCACTTCAGTAAATTTACTGCATAGAGGTTAGGAGAGGTTGGGCTCAGAATCCAACAAACCTGGGCTCATACCCACATACCAGCTTTGTGTCCTTGAGTAGGTGACTTGGCATCTCTGTACTGCATATCACTCACTTAAAATGGAAACAGGAATGTTGTTGTTGTTCAGTCACTAAGTTGTGTCTGACTCTTTGCAACCCCATGGACGGTATCAAGCCACGCTTCCGTGTCCTTCACCAGAGATGGAAATAGTAATGCCTATCTCACCAGGTTGTCATGAAGACAGAATCAGATCCTGCCTGTTAGTGCCGAGCACAGTACCTGATGCATACTGAACACTCAATAAATGTTGAAATATTAAAAAAATTAAATGATTATCTACCCATGATTGTCATTTAACTTTTATTTACAACTTACCATATGTAGCAACGTCTTGAAGACACAGTTAATATATGTAACTTTATTCTGTATTTTCCACGTCTGCTATAGATGTGTTCTCATACTTTCATAATTGAAAAAAAATTTTTTAAAGAAAGAAATGACAAAAAAATAAGACACAGTTAAGGTGCACACTTGCTGCCCCTTTGTAGACTGATGATTATTGAATGAGCACCAGGACAGGCCAGCTTCCCTTGTGGCTCAGCTGGTAAAGAATCTGCCTGCGAAGAGGGAGACCTGGGTTCAATCCCTGAGTTGGGAAGATCCCCTGGAGAAGGGAAAGGCTACCCACTCCAGTATTCTGGCCTGGAGAATGCCATGGATGTATAATCCATGGAGTAGCAAAGAGCCAGACACGACAGAGAGACTTTCACACACACACACCAGGACAAGCAGTGGGTTGTTAAAATACTGAAGTAACTCCCCTGCTATTTGACAAATAGGTCCTGCTGGAAACTTCTTAAAGTGCCCCTGTCCCTACCTCTGCCATCCCACCCAATCCCCCAGCCCTCCTGGCCCTCTCTGGGGGTTCTCCCCACTAGGATCTCCAAGGGATCCAGCAGGCAAGAGGGTCTGTTTTGAACTGAGTTAAACTGGTTTGGTCAGACGTGGCCCTTAGGTCCTTTTTGATAATATTAATAAGAACAAGGGAAACAGGAAGAGCTACAAAGATAGCTCAGTCCCACAGTTGTGTATAACTCTGTGACCCCATGGACTGTAGCCCGCCAGGCCTCTCTGTCCATAGAATTTTCCAGGCAAGAATACTGAGTGGGTTGCCATTTCCTGCTCCAGTGTTGATAAATAATAGTAGCCTGTAAAGACATTTGGGGTGGGTGAGGGGAAGCTGCCCCAGCACCTCACAGCCTGGGTGCAAGGAAAGCGAGTCTCAGAGCATGTTCTGCCCCCACAAAGACTTTCAGTGAACACACCTTTTGCAGCAAAGGGATCCCGTCGTTCACCTGTTCTATAGGTTTGATAATGTCCCCCTCCGACCATCACCTCATAGGGTCTCAGAGCATCTTGAGTTACTCCTAGAGACAGCAGCAGATGCCAGAGCTTTAAGCCGAGACTCCAGGGCCTGCCCCGGGGCACAGCTTAGGCAGTCCCTTCCTCCATTGGACCCCTGGGAGCTGGTTTCTAGCGTTCAGCATGCCAAGTAACAAGCCACACTGTTACCAGTAAGAACCCATTTCTGACCTTCAGGAGGCACAACTGCCTCTGGTCTATGGCCTATCTAATGCAGTGCTGCCTGGCCACACCAGGACTGAGAACCGCAGATTAGGGATCTGACCGCCTCTAGCCTGCAAGTTAAACGACCCGCATGCATATAGCACCAAGCACACTATGCTGAATATTTAGAAACTAAGGTGCATGCCTGTGACGATCCTTGATGCATGACAGAGCCCAGAAGTTGGCTGCACGTTATAGTCAAACCTGTACCAGGAGAGGATTTTTTTTTTTTAATAGGCTGCGTCCACTGGAGGTTCTAGGATCCACAGACATGTTTAAAAGCTTGGTAGGGTGGGAATCATTGATTCTGAAGTGCATAAATAAAAAATGCAGAAGCCAAATGAATAAATGATGGAATAAATGGCCACAAATGCGTCGGTGCATGCTTCATTCATCATTCATGTTAACACCCATTAAAGTTTCACTGACTTTGAAAACAATTGGATCAGTTTCTCACTTCACAAGAAGATAAGAATGCGCAGTGACTGCCCAGAAACCAAAGTCAGTTGGAAATTTAAGATACACTGCTTGGAGCCAAGTGATCTCACAAGCAGAATTATGGAAATCTTTACGAAAGTTTCTACACCAAAAAAAAAGAAAGAAAAATTATTCAGTCTTGATGTGAATTGTGTCTGATGTGATTCAGAGTGAGATTCCCCAAACATAATGCCACATCCCCCAAAAGTCATGTAAACAGCCCTTGTAATAATGGGATTAATAAGCAAACAATCAGGAAAGCTTGTATGTTTATCAAGTGGGTTCCAGTTAATACATCGGGTAGGATTGTACAGTGGAGCACAATGCTATCATTAAAAAGAACCAGGGGATTTCCCTGGTGGTCCAGTGGTTAGGAACCTGCCTCCCAGTGCAGCGGATGGGGGTTTGATCCCTGATCAGGGAACTAAGCTCCCACGTGGCAAGGGGCAGCTAAGCCTGCACACCACAGCTAAAGAGCCCCTGTGCTCTGGAGCCCACCTGCCACAACTGGAGAGAAGCCTGCTCACCCACACGTAAGACCCAACACAGACAAAGATAAATAAATATTTTTTAAACGAACCAAGTACAGCTACAAGTGCTGATTTTTTTTTTTAGTTAAATGAAAAGTAAGCTGGAGAAAAATCTCTGTTATGTAAATCCATTTTTGTTTTTGTTTCTTGGCTGTGAGATCTTAGTTCCCCAGCCAGGGATTGAACCCGAGCCCTTGGCAGGGAAAGCAGAGTCCTAACCACTGGACAGCAAGGGAATTCCCCCATTTTCGTTTTTTGTTAAAGATATGACTAGGGCCTTCCCTCATGGTCCAGTGTTAAGACTTCACCTTCCAGTGCAGGGGGTACTGGTTTGATCCCTGGTAGGGGAGTTAAGATCCCATATGCCTCATGGCCAAAAAAACTGAAGCACAGAGCAGAAGCAATATTGTAATGAGTTCAATAAAGACTTAAAAAGGAAAACAGGTCAGCCTCAAAAAAAAAATCTTAAATAAAAGATGGGACTGCAATTTAAAAATAGCTGGACTTCCCTGGTGGCGCAATAGATAAGAATCTGCCTTCAGGTTCAGTCCCTGGTCTGCGAAGATTTCACTTGCCATGGAGCCACTAAGCCCATGCGCCACAACTGCTGATCCCACGTGCTACAACTGCTAAACCTGCGCTCCCTAGAGCCCGTGCTCCACAACAGGAGAAACCACTGCAATGAGAAGTACATGCACCACAACTAGAGAGCAGCTCCCACTCACTGCAGTAGAGAAAAGCCCAATAAATAAATTTAAAAACACGCAGAAGGCCAGATTTGGCTGTAGGGCCATAGTTTGCCCACCCCTGCTCTACATCATTATTCTATTTACTCTCCAAAGAGCCCTTTATAATAGAGACTGTTAGTGTCCTTACATTATATATTCAGCTGAGGGAGATTGAATGACGTGCACAGGTCCTCAGCTCTTACGCGGCGTAGAAATAAGTCTGGAAAGGGCTGCATCACAGTGCATCAGCACAGCTAACCCGGGGGAAGAGGAAGAGGCGGCTCTTCCCCTTACCAACATTCCTGTTGATGATGTCATTGCATGAGCTTCATGAATGTGAAGGTTAATCTGAAGATATCCCCTAAGATTTTGGGGAAACTTACAATCTCCTCTGCATTCTCTGTCGCCCGTGTGTTAGTGTGGACCAACACCGCGGACCTATCAAACCAACCAGTGGCCGAGGAAATTCCCGGGGCAGGATCCGCCAGAGAGATGTTTGTGGATCATGACTTGGCCCAGCAGGAGAAGGTGAGGGATCTCGGGGAGGACAGAGCTGCAGTGGCAAGAGGGACCCACAGAGGGATCGCCACTGCCTCTTGCTCTTTGTGACTCTAGAAGTGCCTTTTTTTTTTTTTTTTACTACTTCCAAGAAGTCACCTCTTGCTCCCAAGACATTCAGCCAAGTTTGGTTACTGCTCATTTTATCCCAAATAGCATCTACCACTGCAAGGTACTGAGCACCTCCTGTGTGCTGGGCCATGTCCTATGCCCTTGACATTTCCTTGGCTTGTTAATCCTTATCATCTTCAGGATAGATTTTATCTCCCTCACTTTGCAGATGAGGAAACTGAAGCTCAGAGAGGTTAAGTAACTTGTTTAAGGTTGCCCAGGGTAAGGAGCAGTGTTAGGATTCAAACCTAGGTCTGGTTAACTTCCCAGCGGGTACTTCTAACACACACACATAGTAATCACTTGGTCAGCTTCGAGTGATGGAACAGCGATGATGGATAAATACATTTCTGGCAGGAAGAAGTGAACACTGAAGTCAGGGAGGCCCGAGCAAAGAGATACTCATTAAAGAATTAAGGAGGTTCAAAGAAGGAGAAGAGGTAAATTCAGACCATCCTGGGAAGGACCCAGGTTGATTTCTCCCCTCTTAGACATGACCTGAAAATTATTCTAAAAGAAGCAGTCTGCAATATCTCACTTTCCTCAAAGGCCAGGGCCTGGGCCTGCAGCAATTCTTGGAGTCTGTGAGGAGCAGAACCACCTGGGTCTTTGTTAGACATGGAATCCAAACTTCAGGAGGTAGGGGGTTCCAACAAAGGTGTCCTGAGACAAAACTGTAAGAATTGTTGCAGGGAGGTGAGAAGCCAGGCTCAGATTCTGTATTTCTTGCTCTGTAACAAGCCATCCCTAAAGCTTAGGGGCTTGAAACAGCAACTCATTATTTCCCAGACTCTCTGGATTGACCTGGAAGTTTCCTTTGCTCCTGTCCCCTGACCTCACTCACTAGACTGTAGTCAGCCCGAGACCTGGCCCAGCCAATGGTCTCTCTGATGGCCTCCTTCCCAGGACTGGAGCCTCAGCCAGGGTGCCTGGACTGCTGCCCCCCTTTCTGCTTGTGGTTTTTCATCATAGCACAGTGCTCTCAGGGTTCCCAGGGGGCTGGAACACAAGCTCACAGCCTGTAAAAACTTGCCTGGGGATCATGCGGCCACACTTCCACTACCTTCTGTTGGTTGAAGAAGTCCCGGGGCCAGCCCAGACTTACAGGGCAGGGAAATAGGCTAGATGGCAAAGCTGCAAAGTGTTTGTAGCCATTTTTCAACCTGCGTCCATTTTTAAATTGGAAATATAGTGCAACCACACTTATAATTTTTTTCTATTTATAATCCATTTATGCCCTGACTTGCCAGGACTCCTTCAGGTGACAGTAAAGAAATTAGCTTGGTGGACGGGGAAGCATTTATTGGCTCCTCTTATTGGACTATTTAAAGGGTTCCTAGCTTCAGGTATGGCTAGATCCAGGAGCTTGAATCTTGTCGTCAAAACACTTCCTACCACCAATCTCTCCCCTCTGTTTCCCTCAGAGTCTGGCTTTCTGCATAAGGCCAGTTTTGTGTGTTGAAAAAGGCAAACTCAGGCAAACAAGCCTTTAAATGTAAGGTCTGTGGTCCAAAAGAAGGCAAGAGATCCTCGCCCTCTGTAACTGATGTGTGAAATCTTTGAGAAAACTCTGATTGACCAGCTTGGGTCACATGCACCGGGCTCCCTCCAGGAAGGGCACTGGGGGCTGGGGGCTGGCACTCACCAGGAAGACAGAACCCACAGCAGTCCTCCGCCCTCTGCAAACATATTTCAGCACCAACACAGGGCCTGGTATATAGCGGCTGCCCAGTGAGTGTTTGTGGCATGAAAAATAAATAAGCACCTGGCTGATCATAATAGGATGAAAGATGGGGGGAGCTGCCCAGGAGCAGGGAATCTGTTTGGTGCTCTCTCTTGAAATTTTGCCACCAGCATTTACAGGGACCCAGAGGAAGACCCTTGGCAGCAGCTGGCAATGTCAGACAAGCTTCCTCCTGACTAAGATCCTGTCCTTCCCCAGGTCATAGAGCTGGAAGGTCTTGAGGCCAACTGGGCAAGCTCCCCTGGGAATGAGCCAGCCTAGAAATTGCCTGTTTACCTCTTTTTGTGTCTGCCTTTGAAAAGGCATCTGGCGAATTCTTTTTTTTCCCCCCATTTTTCTTGACATTTTGTTGATAACTGCTGGTGAGAAGCTTGGGGGATTTTTTTTTTTTTCTTCCACTTTTGGAAAACCTAACAAATTCTTTTGTTAGAACTTTTTCTTTGGAGAGATGGAAGACAGGGTTAATTATGCCTGTGGGTGAAGTCTGCCAGCGATGTTGTTTTCCCAGCCCAAAGTTTACACCAGCCTGCACAAATAATCAGCATTCCTGTCTCATTTACTTCCCAGATCCAGTGACCTGGAAAAAAAAATTCTTACATGAATTGCCAGAGAGGCAGGAAGTACTAAAAGAGAGAAAAGGGAAAATAAATATTTCATAATGTATTAAATGTTTTAAGTTTTAAAAAAAATGGCCCTTTTTATAAGCAGAATGTGATTGAATAGAATGTTGATTTCCTGGTTACCTTTCCTAGGTCCCCAGTGTGCTAGGCTGAATATTGTAAATAAAAAATTATGAACTTTCCAGCAATAAAAGTTCCCAAGTGGGATGGTTATTCTTAACATGAAAGGATAATTCTCAGTAGTTTCAGTACCTGTGAGCTATAGACATCCACTCGTGTGTCCAGGCTAAGTCGCTTCAGTCATGTCTGACTCTTTGCAACCCCATGGACTGTAGCTCACCAGGCTTCTCTGTCCATGGGATTCTCCAGGCAAGCATAGTGGAGTGGGTTGCCATGCCCTCCTCCAGGGGATCTTCCCCACCCAGGGGTCAAACCCACATCTCTTACATCTCCTGCATTGGCAGGCGAGTTCTTTACCAACTAGCACCACCTGAGAAGCCCAGACATCCATTACAGATATCTATATACAAGTACATCATTTCAACCAAATTCTTGACTCTTTGAGGTTTTCTCAAATGACAGAGATAGCCTTGAGAATGTGCCTTGTCCTTCCCTGCCTGCCCTCACCTTCCCAGAGAAAAATACCATATTTCTCCTATATTTTTTTCAGTGGGCTCAGCCTTACACCCAGACCCACACCCACTAAACTTCCCATCTGGCCTCCACCCAGGATGAAATAATTCTGCTGCTGGGAAAAGAAGTCAGCCGTCTCTCGGATTTCGAACTCGAATCCAAATACAAAGATGCCGTGATCGCGAACCTTCAGAATGAAGTGGCCCACCTGAGCCAGAAGCTGTCGGAAACAGCCACCTCCAGGCAGAATGAGAGGGTGGTCCCGTCCAAGCTCCAGGTTCTGGAGGAAGATGATGATGCCCAACAGAGAGAAATCGAGAACTTGAAAAGCCAGGTAGAGGGGAGGAGGGGCGTGGGACAGATTGAGAGGTTTGGATTGGCATACACACACTCTTAATTGTTGTTTAGTTGCTAAGTCATGTCCGACTCTTAGGCGACCCTGTGAGCAATAACCCACCAGGCTCCTCTGTCCATGAGATTTTCCAGGCAAGAATACTGGAGTGGG
Organism: Oryx dammah; assembly: GCF_014754425.2. NCBI lineage: Eukaryota > Metazoa > Chordata > Mammalia > Artiodactyla > Bovidae > Oryx > Oryx dammah. The sequence continues at coordinate 28,500,511 of NW_024070205.1, forward strand.
TTGCCATTTCCTCCTCCAGGGGCATCTCCCCAACCCAGGGATCGAAACTGCAGCTCCTGCCTTGGCGGGCAGACTCTTTACTACTGAGTCACCAGGGAAGCCCCGCACTCTTAATACTATGTAGAAAATAGATGACTCATGAGAACCTAGTGTGTTGCACAGGGAATCCTACCCAATGCTCTGTGGTGAAATAAATGGGAAGGAAGTCGAAAAAAAAAAGGGATATATGTATATATGTAACTGATTCACTTTGCTGTGCAGCAGAAACTAACACAACATTCTAAAGCAACTATACTTTAATGACAATTAATTTAAAAAAAGAAAAACCAGGTAGGGCTCGAAGACAAGGAGTCAGAGCCTTAGGGTGGTGACTCAGGGTGATATCTCTCAAGTGGAACCGCAGGGAGCACCAAGGGAATCCACCCGGATAGTTGAAAATGGGTGGTCAGCATGGATGGTGGAGAAGAGCACAGATCCAGGGAGGAGAGACTTGGCAGGTTCCTAGCCTGCTAAGAACAATACTATTAATACCTTTCATTAAGTGCCTTCTTCAGTCGTGTCTGACTCTGCAACTCTATGGACTGAGGCCTGCCAGGCTCCTCTGTCCACGGGATTCTTCAGGCAAAGAGACTGGAGTGGGTTGCCACGCCCTCCTCCAGGAGATCTTCCCGACCCAGGGATTGAACCCTGGTCTCTTACATCTCCTGCCTTGGCAGGCAGGTTCTTCGCCACTAGCACTATCTGGGAAGCCCTTGACTACACATATGATTCTACAGATGAGGAGACTGAGGAACCCAGGAACTTGTTACAGCTTGCACAGTAAATGAGAAGGGGCTGTGTCTTGAGCTCCCCTCTGCCACTTTGCATTTCCACCCAGCGCTGTGGCTTTAGTGACCGCCTCTCATGCTCACCTGGCCCCAGCCAGAAAGGACTGGAGATGCGGAGAAGGAACCTCCCAGTGTTCCAAACACCGAGGCCTTTATCAAACCCTGAAGGCAGCTGCTGCTACTTCATTTATGGAGAATTTCACCCAAAATTCTCCACCCAGGATGCCTGGATTTATAGTCAAGTTCCTTTCTCTTGAAACTAGATCCAAAAAAAAAAAATTTTTTTAAGGAATGACTTTGAAATCGGCCATTGATCTTGTACATAAATTATATCTCAACATATGTGAAAGTAGCTCAGTTGTGTCTGACTCTCCCCACGGACCATACAGTCCGTGGAACTCTCCAGGCCAGAATACTGGAGTGAGTAGCCATTCTCTTCTCCAGGGGATCTTCCCAACCCAGGAATCAAACCGGGGTGTCCTGCATTGCAGGTGGATTCTTTACCAGCTGAGCCAGCAGGGAAGCCCATATCTCAACATAGTTGATAAAAAAAAAGAAACCGGCCACTGATGAATTTTGGCCTCAGTGCATAATTCTGCTTAAAACCATAGCCGCGTTTGAGGCCTCGGTTCCCTGATTCTCTGTTTACTGCCTTCCCTTTCTGTAACAGTTTCAGTCCTAGAAATGGTGCCCTAGAAAGGACACAGGAGATTCTATCAGGAGACTGCCAGCTCCATGAAGGCAAAGGCTGGCCCTAGTAACCTTCCAAAACTCGGATAGGTCCGTGTCTGTTTGTTCTTCATCCATCCTTCCATCCATCCATTCAAATCAGCATTTGCTGGGGCCAACCCTGTGTCATGCTGGCTTCCAGGCTCTGTGAATTCAGCAGTAACAGGGAAGACATGATCCTTCCCCCTGTTTTGTTCTAGTGAGGGGGACAGAATAAACCAGGAAACAGGATATATGTTCTAGTATTTCAATGAAGCGGTGACTCTCTTTTGAACCTATTTTTGAAGAAAACACTGAAAGCAGCCAAGTCCTGCAGGAACCCCTACTGCAAACAGCTACCATGACATGTAACTGACTCCCTGAGGGGCACCTTCTCTTGAGCTGAACCCAGTTTTGCTGAAATATCCTTTTCAGTTATCCTCCCATTTCAGAGCTTTCCTGAGCTAATGTCACAGGTACATGGACAAGAAACACATTTGACATATAATATTATAGAATTTCCACGTATCTTTGAATATCAGCCAGTCACAATTTGAGTATTATTTAAAGTGGCTGATGATATCTGGAGAGAAAAAAATTTTTTCACAAAGATATTATCTAGAAATAATTACACTGATTCATCATCCTGTTACCTCCTCCACCTCTGGAGCTTTATTTATAACTGAAGGAGAATATATTGTAACAAGACATCTATGAACCAGAGGCTGCCCTGGTTTGAACTCAAATCGAGTTCCATCCACTCACGTTTTAGCTTCTTCAATATTCTACTGCCTGCAGAACATTCCGCCAGAAGCAGAAGCTGCATGGCTGTTTGATTTATCGTTCTGATTACTTTATGCATTCTCCTTAGTCCCTGAAAGCATGTACATAATGACTTGCTCTCAAAGATCTTCGATCCTCTAGAAATATAGCTAGAAAATTCTTACCTGCATGTGTTCTTATACGCTTGTGCTAATTAGAAGCCAAATTAGTGTCTTGAAACAGTTGCTCCTCCTAGCACTATTAATTTTCTTATGATTCTGGGCCCATTTTATTACATAGCATAACAGACATGAAACATCTTGGAATTTATGCAAGTTACAGACAACATGGATATTTGTTTTGGTAGTAAAAGTAACAAAGAGGTTTGAAACACTTTTTTTTTTTTTGGCTAAGCTGGGTCTTCGTTGGGTGTGAAGGCTTTCTCTAAGATGTGGTGCACAGGCTGTTAGTTCCTTGACCAGGGATCAAACCCACATCCCCTACATTGGAAGGTGAACTCTCAACCACTGGACCACCAGGGAAGTCCCTTGAAGACTCTTTTGAGTTTTTCAGCAATCCAAAATCCTAAAACTCTGACACTTAAAGTGAAATACTTTAAATCTGTCAAAAGCACTGGAGTCTTTAGAGGGGAACGTATGTTTTCCCTTCTGGAAGTTTGTCTCTGTGTGTTCTTCCTTATGCAAATAAACCCATTAAGCTCAGAAGAGCTAGAAACAGTTTGCCTAAGTGTTCCAAGTACTTTTTATGGGAAAGTTGCATTCCACCACTGCCACCACCCACTCTCTTTCATCTCCTCAGTAAGAGATGAAATAATTTTTTTCACTCAAAGTCCAAAGCACAAACATGCAAAAGTATAGCCTTGGGGAGGCTGGTGGGCAGAGTGGCCTGTGTCCCACCCCCCCCACAACCTATAGAAGGTGGTCATGTACAAATGTGAGACTTGGACCATAAAGAAAGCAAGCACTGAAGAACTGATGCTTTAGAAATGTAGTTTGGAGAAGACTCTTGAGAGTTCCTTGGACTGCAAGGAGATCCAACCAGTTAATCCTAAAGGAAATCAACCCTGAATATTCATTGGAAGGACTGATGCTGAAGCTGAAGCTCCAGTACTCTGGGCACCTGATGCAAAGAGCTGACTCGTTGGAAAAGACCCTGATGCTAGGAAGGATTGAAGGCCAGAGGAGAAGGGGGCAACAGAGGGTGAAATGGTTAGACAGCGTCACTGACTCAATGGACATGAATTTGAGCAAACTCTCGGTGATGGTGGGAGACAGAAGAGTCTGGCATGCTGCAGTCCATGGGACTGCAAAGAGTCGGACACGACTGAGCAATTGAACAATAGCCTTGGGGAGGCTGGGGGCCAGAGTGGCCTGTGTCCCCTCCCCCCAGGCCCTGCCACCTTCTAGTGTAGACCTGTCCCAATAATGTCTCAGATGCCCCAGGGGAAAAGTATCTGTAACCACCATAAATGTCATAGACTCTCAACCATGATGGTGCATGAAACGAGAAAGAAACCTTATGAGACCGTGACACTTCCGTTAATGCTGTAAGAGTAAGAATGACAAGATTTTCAGGCACAGAAACCAGGACCAAAGGCTGTGAGCGCCATCTGGTGGCAAGGTCACCACACCGTTGCCCAAATACCTGGGCATGCCTGCCCCTTCCCACCAATCTTTTTCTTTTTCTTTTTTTTTTTTTTTAATGTGAAGCCTGCAGCCTGGTCTGACAGTAAACAGGGAAATTCTTGTATTTTCTCTTTTTTTTAAGATTATTTTTATTTAAGATATTGAGTCTCTATTTACTCTTATAGCAGTTATTTTTAATTTAATACACGTTTTTTAAGTTTAAAAAGCAAGGGCCTTCTAAGAAAAATGCTAAGAAATTATAGTGGGACCAGCAAAGAGATATGGCAAAAATAGTGAAAGTGGTATTTGAGTGACTGAAGTTTAAGAACTCTCTTAGGGTGGGGTTGCCAGATAAAATAAGGACACCCAATTAAATTTGAATATTGGAATATCTTTTTTAGCATATGTTCCACATACTGCACGGGACACACAGGAAAATGTTATCTGTCATCTTATTTTCAATGGGCATCCTTTTTTTTCTCCCCCAAATCTGGCAACCTTACCTTAGGAAAACAAAGAAATTGCGTCCTGCTCCTTGTCACTTCTATTTTGATCTATCAAAACAAGCTAGCTCTCAGCCTGTCTAGGGACTATGTGGCATTTCTGCCCCAATAAGCATGTCCCTGTGGGAGAACTGAGTCCTGACGTCTAAAAAATCAGAGCGGCGAAGGCCCACAGCACACCCTGGGAGGGAAAAGGGCTGGCCACTCAGACCAAGCAGTCGGGTGAGTCACATGAAGAGGGAGGGGGTTCTGGCCCACCTCCCTTCCCCAGCCTCTCGGGTACCTGCTCTGTGGAGGCCAAGATGCAGCAGCTACTTTCCAGCCCTTACCAGGGCTGCTTTTCAAGGAGATCCTTCCAGGGCCCCTGCCCAGGGTATGGATCCCCAGAAAGGGGCTAGCCCTCAAGTGGTTCTGAGCCAGGAACTTCCAGAGTTCTTGCAGCAGCCAGCCCATGGTCATCCCACCCATGATTCCTGTATTTCCTCCTAATAACAATCACAGCAGTGTTAAAGTGAGCCTGAGCAAGACTTAAAAATGCACACGAAAAGATTCCCACCTCCTTTCCCCAGAGACAGACAAGGGAAGCTGACGCTAAAACACGCCATGGGTAGTCAGCTGAGAGGCCCGTGACACCTCATCCCTCTATGCTGTGTGCCCGGCGTAATCTGATTACTTGCACACATGACTAATTTGTTAAGATACTTCTAACAGGGATTTCCTGGTGGTCCAGTGGTTGAGACTCCAAGCTCCCAAAGCAGAGGGCACATGTTTGATCCCTGGTTAGGAAACGAAGGTCCAACATGCCGCAAAGCAGGGACTGGGGACAAAACTATACTTCTAGCAATCCTATCAGACTGGGACTGCCATCACCCCACGTACAGACTGAAAATAAAATATGGTGTCTTCCTGTGTTCACATGGCCCATAACAGGCAGAAACAGGACTTGAAGCCTGCAGTCTGGCTCCCAAGTCCACGCTATGCTTTAGAGCCTCCAACTTTTCATGCTGCTTCCTAGGGTCACCTGGAAAAGTGGAAACGGGCCCCTAGAGGCTGGGTTTGACTCCTTCTCCGCCTCTGACCAGCCCCGTGATCCTGAGCAGGGGACTCTACCTCTCCCAGTCTCAGTCTGCCCCCTTGCAAATGGGAAGCCTGCTGGGAACGTCAGCCTTCAGCAGTGCTGTGAGGAGTGTCCATGCAGCACGTGTACACGAGTTGTGTAAACTCCAGAGTGTTGTATGAGGTATAAGTGATTTGCTGTTCTCATTAAAGGAAATTCATTGTATAACCTGTTCTCATCTCTTGGGGGTTTCCCAGTGGTAAAGAATCCACCTGCCAGTGCAGGGGACACAGGAGACATGGGTTTGATCCCTGAGTTGAGAAGAACCCCTGGAATAGAAAATGGCAACCCACTCCAGTGTTCTCGCCTGGGAAATCCCGTGGATGGAGGAGCCTGGCAGGCTACAGTCCCTGGGGTCGCAGAAGAGTCGGACGTGAGTGAGCACACACAACACCCTCCTGTCTCTTGAATTTTACTCTG
>NW_024070205.1:28506503-28508165 GCF_014754425.2 Oryx dammah
GTGAGTGAGCACACACAACACCCTCCTGTCTCTTGAATTTTACTCTGCATACAGCCAGTGCTGGATGATTCAGCACCAACAGCTGGCCTGTTTATGGCTAAAAGTCCGCAGATGGTCATCTCGGAGAGGCAACAGTGAGCGGTGGCTTGAAGCGAGGTCTTAGTTCCCTGCCCAGGAACTGAACCTGGGTAGCCGGGATAAAAACCAGGACTCCTAGCCACTGGACCATCAACAGCTAGAGGCTAGAAGCAAATCTCCCCTGGCTCTTGCTCCCATTGAAAAATGCGCTTCTTGTGGAGGCAAAAAGTATAAAACAACAGGTACAAAGTTTATCGTTACGGACACAGCAGGACAACTGGAAGAGTACAAAGAGAAACAGTTTGTTTCGTTAAGACAGAGACGCACACCCGGAGAGAAAGGGTGTGGGCGTCCCTTCAGTGAGGAGGAGCGCAGGGCAGATGTGGTTGAATCATGTGGATAGGGCAGTTCTTTCAAGTCTTTGTTGTTGCTGTTCAGAGGCTCAGTCTTGTGGAGTTAGTTCAAACTCAGGTCCATCGAGTCGGTGATGCCACCTAACCGTCTCGCCCTCTGTTGTCCCCTTCTCCTCCTGCCGTCAATCTTTCCCAGCATCAGGGTCTTCTCTAGTGAGTCGGCTCTTTGCATTAGGTGGCCACCCATCCAGTGGGTCTTTGTTTACCTTTGGCCAATTAAATGGTTTCTTTTTCCACACCAGACCTACCCTAGGATCCTCCCCAACATGTCTGCACAGCTTTTTCCCAAGGTAGATTCCAGCCCAGCAGCCAATGAGGGATGGGGCTTGACATCACATGTTATGGGATGGTGACCCCTCCTTTGGTATCCCCAAAGAGCCTTTCTGCACATGCGCAGCGACTCCCTTGCCCCAAAGATGGGAAATATGTGACCTCTTGGTCTTGTACTCAAACAAGGTTTTGCCCCTGTCTGTCCCTGATATAACTGATGTGTCCACAGGAGGCAAAGTCCAGCCATTTACCCTGTTCCTGTCCTCGTTTCCATCTCAAAGTGCAAACAGGAGGCTGGTTGTAAATGCCTAACCTGGAGCCCACCTACTTCCTGTCTTGGGAAATGTAAACAGAAGGTTGGTTGTAAGTATCCAGCCTGAAGCCCATCTGCCTCCTGCCTCAGTCACAGGAAGGGATCCAGGGCAAGGGCACCTGAGCCCCTGGGTGACCACAAAGGTAAGGTTTGTGTTTTGATGATGTAGGACATGGTGGTCACTGAAGGAGTAGGCACCCTCCCGTCTCTCCCACTAGTTATAACTGAAAAGCTTGGCTTCCCCAACACCCCAACCCAAGATCAACCTGACTCTTTTTTGTCCAGCCTTGGAGAAGCGTGTCCTGCAAAGCCAGCTGGCCTCCCTCCGACTGTGTGTTGCCTCTTCCCACAGATCAGTGCCCTGCAGCAAGGCTACAGCCAGGTGCTGTGCCAAACCCTGTCTGAGAGGAACTTGGAAATCACGTCCCTGAAGAACCAGGGTGAGAACTTAAGAAGGGATAACGCCATCACATCAGGTGAGGTCCTTCTGGATTTGCTCCTGAGAACTGCCTCCCTCCCCCTGCAGACATCACCAATCTATCACTGCACCTGCCTTCCTCCCCCTGCAGACATCACCAATCTACCACT